>NC_048565.1:3240426-3330426 GCF_013265735.2 Oncorhynchus mykiss | reverse complement strand
GTACCAGTACTGAGTCTATGTTCAGGGGGTACCAGTACTGAGTCTATGTTCAGGGTACCAGTACTGAGTCTATGTTCAGGGTACCAGTACTGAGTCTATGTTCAGGGTACCAGTACTGAGTCTGTGTTCAGGGTACCAGTACTGAGTCTATGTTCAGGGGGTACCAGTACTGAGTCTGTGTTCAGGGGGTACCAGTACTGAGTCTATGTTCAGGGTACCAGTACTGAGTCTGTGTTCAGGGTACCAGTACTGAGTCTATGTTCAGGGTACCAGTACTGAGTCTGTGTTCAGGGGGTACCAGTACTGAGTCTATGTTCAGGGTACCAGTACTGAGTCCATGTTCAGGGTACCAGTACTGAGTCTATGTTCAGGGTACCAGTACTGAGTCTGTGTTCAGGGTACCAGTACTGAGTCTGTGTTCAGGGGGTACCAGTACTGAGTCTATGTTCAGGGGGTACCAGTACTGAGTCCATGTTCAGGGTACCAGTACTGAGTCTATGTTCAGGGTACCAGTACTGAGTCTATGTTCAGGGTACCAGTACTGAGTCTATGTTCAGGGTACCAGTACTGAGTCTATGTTCAGGGTACCAGTACTGAGTCTATGTTCAGGGTACCAGTACTGAGTCTATGTTCAGGGTACCAGTACTGAGTCTATGTTCAGGGTACCAGTACTGAGTCTGTGTTCAGGGGGTACCAGTACTGAGTCTATGTTCAGGGTACCAGTACTGAGTCCATGTTCAGGGTACCAGTACTGAGTCTATGTTCAGGGTACCAGTACTGAGTCTATGTTCAGGGTACCAGTACTGAGTCTATGTTCAGGGTACCAGTACTGAGTCTATGTTCAGGGTACCAGTACTGAGTCCATGTTCAGGGTACCAGTACTGAGTCTATGTTCAGGGTACCAGTACTGAGTCTATGTTCAGGGTACCAGTACTGAGTCTATGTTCAGGGTACCAGTACTGAGTCTATGTTCAGGGTACCAGTACTGAGTCCATGTTCAGGGTACCAGTACTGAGTCTATGTTCAGGGTACCAGTACTGAGTCCATGTTCAGGGTACCAGTACTGAGTCTATGTTCAGGGGGTACCAGTACTGAGTCTATGTTCAGGGTACCAGTACTGAGTCCATGTTCAGGGTACCAGTACTGAGTCTATGTTCAGGGTACCAGTACTGAGTCCATGTTCAGGGTACCAGTACTGAGTCTATGTTCAGGGTACCAGTACTGAGTCTATGTTCAGGGTACCAGTACTGAGTCCATGTTCAGGGTACCAGTACTGAGTCTATGTTCAGGGTACCAGTACTGAGTCTATGTTCAGGGTACCAGTACTGAGTCTATGTTCAGGGTACCAGTACTGAGTATATGTTCAGGGTACCAGTACTGAGTCTATGTTCAGGGGGTACCAGTACTGAGTCTATGTTCAGGGTACCAGTACTGAGTCTATGTTCAGGGTACCAGTACTGAGTCTATGTTCAGGGTACCAGTACTGAGTCTATGTTCAGGGTACCAGTACTGAGTCTATGTTCAGGGTACCAGTACTGAGTCTATGTTCAGGGTACCAGTACTGAGTCTATGTTCAGGGTACCAGTACTGAGTCCATGTTCAGGGTACCAGTACTGAGTCTATGTTCAGGGTACCAGTACTGAGTCTATGTTCAGGGTACCAGTACTGAGTCTATGTTCAGGGTACCAGTACTGAGTCTATGTTCAGGGGGTACCAGTACTGAGTCCATGTTCAGGGTACCAGTACTGAGTCTATGTTCAGGGGGTACCAGTACTGAGTCTATGTTCAGGGTACCAGTACTGAGTCTATGTTCAGGGTACCAGTACTGAGTCTATGTTCAGGGGGTACCAGTACTGAGTCAATGTTCAGGGTACCAGTACTGAGTCTATGTTCAGGGTACCAGTACTGAGTCTATGTTCAGGGTACCAGTACTGAGTCTATGTTCAGGGTACCAGTACTGAGTCTATGTGCAGGGTACCAGTACTGAGTCTGTGTTCAGGGGGTACCAGTACTGAGTATATGTTCAGGGTACCAGTACTGAGTCTGTGTTCAGGGTACCAGTACTGAGTCTATGTTCAGGGTACCAGTACTGAGTCCATGTTCAGGGTACCAGTACTGAGTCTATGTTCAGGGTACCAGTACTGAGTCTATGTTCAGGGTACCAGTACTGAGTCCATGTTCAGGGTACCAGTACTGAGTCTATGTTCAGGGTACCAGTACTGAGTCTATGTTCAGGGTACCAGTACTGAGTCTGTGTTCAGGGTACCAGTACTGAGTCTATGTTCAGGGTACCAGTACTGAGTCTATGTTCAGGGGGTACCAGTACTGAGTCTATGTTCAGGGTACCAGTACTGAGTCCATGTTCAGGGTACCAGTACTGAGTCTATGTTCAGGGTACCAGTACTGAGTCTATGTTCAGGGTACCAGTACTGAGTCTATGTTCAGGGTACCAGTACTGAGTCTGTGTTCAGGGTACCAGTACTGAGTCTATGTTCAGGGTACCAGTACTGAGTCTATGTTCAGGGGGTACCAGTACTGAGTCTATGTTCAGGGTACCAGTACTGAGTCTATGTTCAGGGTACCAGTACTGAGTCTATGTTCAGGGTACCAGTACTGAGTCTATGTTCAGGGTACCAGTACTGAGTCTATGTTCAGGGTACCAGTACTGAGTCTGTGTTCAGGGTACCAGTACTGAGTCTATGTTCAGGGTACCAGTACTGAGTCTATGTTCAGGGTACCAGTACTGAGTCTATGTTCAGGGTACCAGTACTGAGTCTATGTTCAGGGTACCAGTACTGAGTCTGTGTTCAGGGTACCAGTACTGAGTCTATGTTCAGGGTACCAGTACTGAGTCTATGTTCAGGGGGTACCAGTACTGAGTCTATGTTCAGGGTACCAGTACTGAGTCTATGTTCAGGGTACCAGTACTGAGTCTATGTTCAGGGTACCAGTACTGAGTCTATGTTCAGGGTACCAGTACTGAGTCTATGTTCAGGGTACCAGTACTGAGTCTATGTTCAGGGTACCAGTACTGAGTCTATGTTCAGGGTACCAGTACTGAGTCTGTGTTCAGGGTACCAGTACTGAGTCTATGTTCAGGGTACCAGTACTGAGTCTATGTTCAGGGGGTACCAGTACTGAGTCTATGTTCAGGGTACCAGTACTGAGTCTATGTTCAGGGTACCAGTACTGAGTCTATGTTCAGGGTACCAGTACTGAGTCTGTGTTCAGGGTACCAGTACTGAGTCTGTGTTCAGGGTACCAGTACTGAGTCTGTGTTCAGGGTACCAGTACTGAGTCTATGTTCAGGGTACCAGTACTGAGTCTATGTTCAGGGTACCAGTACTGAGTCTATGTTCAGGGGGTACCAGTACTGAGTCTATGTTCAGGGTACCAGTACTGAGTCTGTGTTCAGGGGGTACCAGTACTGAGTCTATGTTCAGGGTACCAGTACTGAGTCTATGTTCAGGGTACCAGTACTGAGTCTATGTTCAGGGTACCAGTACTGAGTCTGTGTTCAGGGTACCAGTACTGAGTCTGTGTTAAGGGTACCAGTACTGAGTCTGTGTTCAGGGTACCAGTACTGAGTCTGTGTTCAGGGTACCAGTACTGAGTCTGTGTTAAGGGTACCAGTACTGAGTCTGTGTTCAGGGTACCAGTACTGAGTCTGTGTTCAGGGTACCAGTACTGAGTCTATGTTCAGGGTACCAGTACTGAGTCTATGTTCAGGGTACCAGTACTGAGTCTATGTTCAGGGTACCAGTACTGAGTCCATGTTCAGGGTACCAGTACTGAGTCCATGTTCAGGGTACCAGTACTGAGTCTGTGTTCAGGGTACCAGTACTGAGTCTATGTTCAGGGGGTACCAGTACTGAGTCTGTGTTCAGGGGGTACCAGTACTGAGTCTATGTTCAGGGGGTACCAGTACTGAGTCTGTGTTCAGGGGGTACCAGTACTGAGTCTATGTTCAGGGGGTACCAGTACTGAGTCTGTGTTCAGGGGGTACCAGTACTGAGTCTATGTTCAGGGGGTACCAGTACTGAGTCTGTGTTCAGGGGGTACCAGTACTGAGTCTATGTTCAGGGGGTACCAGTACTGAGTCTATGTTCAGGGTACCAGTACTGAGTCTATGTTCAGGGGGTACCAGTACTGAGTCTATGTTCAGGGTACCAGTACTGAGTCTATGTTCAGGGGGTACCAGTACTGAGTCTATGTTCAGGGTACCAGTACTGAGTCTATGTTCAGGGTACCAGTACTGAGTCTGTGTTCAGGGTACCAGTACTGAGTCTATGTTCAGGGTACCAGTACTGAGTCTGTGTTCAGGGGGTACCAGTACTGAGTCTATGTTCAGGGGGTACCAGTACTGAGTCTATGTTCAGGGTACCAGTACTGAGTCCATGTTCAGGGTACCAGTACTGAGTCTGTGTTCAGGGTACCAGTACTGAGTCTATGTTCAGGGTACCAGTACTGAGTCTGTGTTCAGGGTACCAGTACTGAGTCTATGTTCAGGGTACCAGTACTGAGTCTATGTTCAGGGTACCAGTACTGAGTCTATGTTCAGGGTACCAGTACTGAGTCTATGTTCAGGGTACCAGTACTGAGTCTATGTTCAGGGTACCAGTACTGAGTCTATGTTCAGGGTACCAGTACTGAGTCTATGTTCAGGGTAGCAGTACTGAGTCTATGTTCAGGGTACCAGTACTGAGTCTGTGTTCAGGGTACCAGTACTGAGTCTATGTTCAGGGTACCAGTACTGAGTATATGTTCAGGGTACCAGTACTGAGTCTATGTTCAGGGTACCAGTACTGAGTCTATGTTCAGGGTACCAGTACTGAGTCTATGTTCAGGGTACTAGTACTGAGTCTATGTTCAGGGTACCAGTACTGAGTCTATGTTCAGCGTACCAGTACTGAGTATATGTTCAGGGTACCAGTACTGAGTCTATGTTCAGGGTACCAGTACTGAGTCTATGTTCAGGGGGTACCAGTACTGAGTCTATGTTCAGCGTACCAGTACTGAGTCAATGTTCAGGGTACCAGTACTGAGTATATGTTCAGGGTACCAGTACTGAGTCTATGTTCAGGGGGTACCAGTACTGAGTCTATGTTCAGCGTACCAGTACTGAGTCTATGTTCAGCGTACCAGTACTGAGTATATGTTCAGGGTACCAGTACTGAGTCTATGTTCAGGGTACCAGTACTGAGTCTATGTTCAGGGGGTACCAGTACTGAGTATATGTTCAGGGTACCAGTACTGAGTATATGTTCAGCGTACCAGTACTGAGTCTATGTTCAGCGTACCAGTACTGAGTATATGTTCAGGGTACCAGTACTGAGTATATGTTCAGGGTACCAGTACTGAGTCTATGTTCAGGGTACCAGTACTGAGTCTATGTTCAGGGTACCAGTACTGAGTCTATGTTCAGGGTACCAGTACTGAGTCTATGTTCAGGGGGTACCAGTACTGAGTCTATGTTCAGGGTACCAGTACTGAGTATATGTTCAGGGTACCAGTACTGAGTCTATGTTCAGGGTACCAGTACTGAGTCTATGTTCAGGGTACCAGTACTGAGTCTATGTTCAGGGTACCAGTACTGAGTCTATGTTCAGGGTACCAGTACTGAGTCTGTGTTCAGGGTACCAGTACTGAGTCTGTGTTCAGGGTACCAGTACTGAGTATATGTTCAGGGTACCAGTACTGAGTATATGTTCAGGGTACCAGTACTGAGTCTGTGTTCAGGGTACCAGTACTGAGTCTGTGTTCAGGGTACCAGTACTGAGTATATGTTCAGGGTACCAGTACTGAGTATATGTTCAGGGTACCAGTACTGAGTCTATGTTCAGGGTACCAGTACTGAGTCTATGTTCAGGGTACCAGTACTGAGTCTATGTGCAGCGTACCAGTACTGAGTCTATGTTCAGGGTACCAGTACTGAGTATATGTTCAGGGTACCAGTACTGAGTCTATGTTCAGGGTACCAGTACTGAGTCTGTGTTCAGGGTACCAGTACTGAGTCTGTGTTCAGGGTACCAGTACTGAGTCTATGTTCAGGGGGTACCAGTACTGAGTCTATGTTCAGGGGGTACCAGTACTGAGTCTATGTTCAGGGTACCAGTACTGAGTCTATGTTCAGGGTACCAGTACTGAGTCTATGTTCAGGGGGTACCAGTACTGAGTCTATGTTCAGGGTACCAGTACTGAGTCTGTGTTCAGGGGGTACCAGTACTGAGTCTATGTTCAGGGGGTACCAGTACTGAGTCTATGTTCAGGGGGTACCAGTACTGAGTCTATGTTCAGGGGTACCAGTACTGAGTCTATGTGCAGGGTACCAGTACTGAGTCTATGTTCAGGGTACCAGTACTGAGTCTATGTTCAGGGTACCAGTACTGAGTCTATGTTCAGGGTACCAGTACTGAGTCTATGTTCAGGGTACCAGTACTGAGTCTATGTTCAGGGTACCAGTACTGAGTCTATGTTCAGGGGGTACCAGTACTGAGTCTATGTTCAGGGTACCAGTACTGAGTCTATGTTCAGGGGGTACCAGTACTGAGTCTATGTTCAGGGGGTACCAGTACTGAGTCTATGTTCAGGGTACCAGTACTGAGTCTATGTTCAGGGGTACCAGTACTGAGTCTATGTGCAGGGTACCAGTACTGAGTCTATGTTCAGGGTACCAGTACTGAGTCTATGTTCAGGGTACCAGTACTGAGTCTATGTTCAGGGTACCAGTACTGAGTCTATGTTCAGGGTACCAGTACTGAGTCTATGTTCAGGGTACCAGTACTGAGTCTATGTTCAGGGGGTACCAGTACTGAGTCTATGTTCAGGGTACCAGTACTGAGTCTATGTTCAGGGGTACCAGTACTGAGTCTATGTTCAGGGTACCAGTACTGAGTCTATGTTCAGGGTACCAGTACTGAGTCTATGTTCAGGGTACCAGTACTGAGTCTATGTTCAGGGTACCAGTACTTAGTCTATGTTCAGGGGGTACCAGTACTGAGTCTATGTTCAGGGTACCAGTACTGAGTCTGTGTTCAGGGGGTACCAGTACTGAGTCTATGTTCAGGGTACCAGTACTGAGTCTGTGTTCAGGGGGTACCAGTACTGAGTCTATGTTCAGGGGGTACCAGTACTGAGTCTATGTTCAGGGGGTACCAGTACTGAGTCTATGTTCAGGGGGTACCAGTACTGAGTCTATGTTCAGGGGGTACCAGTACTGAGTCTATGTTCAGGGTACCAGTACTGAGTCTATGTTCAGGGTACCAGTACTGAGTCTATGTTCAGGGTACCAGTACTGAGTCTATGTTCAGGGTACCAGTACTGAGTCTATGTTCAGGGTACCAGTACTGAGTCTATGTTCAGGGTACCAGTACTGAGTCTATGTTCAGGGGGTACCAGTACTGAGTCTGTGTTCAGGGGGTACCAGTACTGAGTCTATGTTCAGGGGGTACCAGTACTGAGTCTGTGTTCAGGGGGTACCAGTACTGAGTCTATGTTCAGGGGGTACCAGTACTGAGTCTGTGTTCAGGGGGTACCAGTACTGAGTCTGTGTTCAGGGGGTACCAGTACTGAGTCTGTGTTCAGGGTACCAGTACTGAGTCTATGTTCAGGGTACCAGTACTGAGTCTATGTGCAGGGTACCAGTACTGAGTCTATGTTCAGGGTACCAGTACTGAGTCTATGTTCAGGGTACCAGTACTGAGTCTATGTTCAGTGTACCAGTACTGAGTCTATGTTCAGGGTACCAGTACTGAGTCTATGTTCAGGGTACCAGTACTGAGTCTATGTTCAGGGTACCAGTACTGAGTCTATGTTCAGGGTACCAGTACTGAGTCTGTGTTCAGGGTACCAGTACTGAGTCTATGTTCAGGGGGTACCAGTACTGAGTCTATGTGCAGGGTACCAGTACTGAGTCTGTGTTCAGGGGGTACCAGTACTGAGTCTGTGTTCATGGGGTACCAGTACTGAGTCTGTGTTCAGGGGGTACCAGTACTGAGTCTATGTTCAGGGTACCAGTACTGAGTCTATGTTCAGGGTACCAGTACTGAGTCTATGTTCAGGGTACCAGTACTGAGTCTATGTTCAGGGTACCAGTACTGAGTCTATGTTCAGGGGGTACCAGTACTGAGTCTATGTTCAGGGTACCAGTACTGAGTCTATGTTCAGGGGTACCAGTACTGAGTCTATGTTCAGGGTACCAGTACTGAGTCTATGTTCAGGGTACCAGTACTGAGTCTATGTTCAGGGTACCAGTACTGAGTCTATGTTCAGGGTACCAGTACTGAGTCTATGTTCAGGGGGTACCAGTACTGAGTCTATGTTCAGGGTACCAGTACTGAGTCTGTGTTCAGGGGGTACCAGTACTGAGTCTATGTTCAGGGTACCAGTACTGAGTCTATGTTCAGGGGGTACCAGTACTGAGTCTATGTTCAGGGTACCAGTACTGAGTCTATGTTCAGGGGGTACCAGTACTGAGTCTATGTTCAGGGGGTACCAGTACTGAGTCTATGTTCAGGGGGTACCAGTACTGAGTCTATGTTCAGGGTACCAGTACTGAGTCTATGTTCAGGGTACCAGTACTGAGTCTATGTTCAGGGTACCAGTACTGAGTCTATGTTCAGGGTACCAGTACTGAGTCTATGTTCAGGGTACCAGTACTGAGTCTATGTTCAGGGTACCAGTACTGAGTCTATGTTCAGGGTACCAGTACTGAGTCTATGTTCAGGGGGTACCAGTACTGAGTCTGTGTTCAGGGGGTACCAGTACTGAGTCTATGTTCAGGGGGTACCAGTACTGAGTCTGTGTTCAGGGGGTACCAGTACTGAGTCTGTGTTCAGGGGGTACCAGTACTGAGTCTGTGTTCAGGGTACCAGTACTGAGTCTATGTTCAGGGTACCAGTACTGAGTCTATGTGCAGGGTACCAGTACTGAGTCTATGTTCAGGGTACCAGTACTGAGTCTATGTTCAGGGTACCAGTACTGAGTCTATGTTCAGTGTACCAGTACTGAGTCTATGTTCAGGGTACCAGTACTGAGTCTATGTTCAGGGTACCAGTACTGAGTCTATGTTCAGGGTACCAGTACTGAGTCTATGTTCAGGGTACCAGTACTGAGTCTGTGTTCAGGGTACCAGTACTGAGTCTATGTTCAGGGGGTACCAGTACTGAGTCTATGTGCAGGGTACCAGTACTGAGTCTGTGTTCAGGGGGTACCAGTACTGAGTCTGTGTTCATGGGGTACCAGTACTGAGTCTGTGTTCAGGGGGTACCAGTACTGAGTCTATGTTCAGGGTACCAGTACTGAGTCTGTGTTCAGGGGGTACCAGTACTGAGTCTGTGTTCAGGGGGTACCAGTACTGAGTCTATGTTCAGGGTACCAGTACTGAGTCTATGTTCAGGGTACCAGTACTGAGTCTGTGTTCAGGGGGTACCAGTACTGAGTCTATGTGCAGTGTACGAGTACATAGACTCAGTACTGGTGTAATTGGTAAAGATCATGCAGCCCATCTCTCCCAAATCCATCGGGAGAGATGTCGTTTTTTTTTTTTTTTTAACAAGTTTGTGTTGCTATGCTGTCTGTGTGGCAGAGTGAGTTACCTCACTGGTAATATTGAGTCAAGATACCTGACATGGTTATACTGCTGTTACACTTCTGTTACACTGCTGTTATACTGCTGTTACACTGCTGTTACACTGCTGTTATGCTTCTGTTACACTGCTGTTATGCTTCTGTTATGCTTCTGTTACACTGCTGTTACACTGCTGTTATGCTTCTGTTACACTGCTGTTACACTGCTGTTATGCTTCTGTTACACTGCTGTTACACTGCTGTTACACTGCTGTTACACTGCTGTTATGCTTCTGTTACACTGCTGTTACACTGCTGTTATGCTTCTGTTATGCTTCTGTTATGCTTCTGTTACACTGCTGTTACACTGCTGTTATGCTTCTGTTACACTGCTGTTACACTGCTGTTATGCTTCTGTTACACTGCTGTTACACTGCTGTTACACTGCTGTTACACTGCTGTTATGCTTCTGTTACACTGCTGTTACACTGCTGTTATGCTTCTGTTACACTGCTGTTACACTGTTGTTATGCTTCTGTTACACTGCTGTTAGGCTTCTGTTACACTGCTTTTACACTGCTGTTATGCTTCTGTTACACTGCTGTTACACTGCTGTTATGCTTCTGTTACACTGCTGTTACACTGCTGTTACACTGCTGTTATGCTTCTGTTACACTGCTGTTACACTGCTGTTATGCTTCTGTTACACTGCTGTTATGCTTCTGTTACACTGCTGTTACACTGTTGTTAGGCTTCTGTTACACTGCTGTTACACTGTTGTTAGGCTTCTGTTACACTGCTGTTACACTGCTGTTATGCTTCTGTTACACTGCTGTTACACTGCTGTTACACTGCTGTTATGCTTCTGTTACACTGTTGTTAGGCTTCTGTTACACTGCTGTTACACTGCTGTTACACTGCTGTTATGCTTCTGTTACACTGCTGTTACACTGCTGTTATGCTTCTGTTACACTGTTACACTGCTGTTACACTGCTGTTACACTGCTGTTATGCATCTGTTACACTGTTGTTACACTGCTATTACACTGCTGTTATGCTTCTGTTACACTGCTGTTATGCTTCTGTTACACTGCTGTTATGCTTCTGTTACACTGCTGTTACACTGCTGTTATGCTTCTGTTACACTGCTGTTACACTGCTGTTACACTGCTGTTATGCTTCTGTTACACTGCTGTTACACTGCTGTTATGCTTCTGTTACACTGCTGTTACACTGCTGTTATGCTTCTGTTACACTGCTGTTACACTGCTGTTACACTGCTGTTATGCTTCTGTTACACTGCTGTTACACTGCTGTTATGCTTCTGTTACACTGCTGTTACACTGCTGTTATGCTTCTGTTACACTGCTGTTACACTGCTGTTACACTGCTGTTATGCTTCTGTTACACTGCTGTTACACTGCTGTTATGCTTCTGTTACACTGCTGTTACACTGCTGTTATGCTTCTGTTACACTGCTGTTACACTGTTGTTATGCTTCTGTTACACTGCTGTTACACTGCTGTTATGCTTCTGTTACACTGCTGTTACACTGCTGTTATGCTTCTGTTACACTGCTGTTACACTGCTGTTATGCTTCTGTTACACTGCTGTTATGCTTCTGTTACACTGCTGTTATGCTTCTGTTACACTGCTGTTACACTGTTGTTAGGCTTCTGTTACACTGCTGTTACACTGTTGTTAGGCTTCTGTTACACTGCTGTTACACTGCTGTTATGCTTCTGTTACACTGCTGTTACACTGCTGTTACACTGCTGTTATGCTTCTGTTACACTGCTGTTACACTGCTGTTATGCTTCTGTTACACTGCTGTTATGCTTCTGTTACACTGTTGTTAGGCTTCTGTTACACTGCTGTTACACTGCTGTTACACTGCTGTTATGCTTCTGTTACACTGCTGTTACACTGCTGTTATGCTTCTGTTACACTGCTGTTACACTGCTGTTACACTGCTGTTATGCTTCTGTTACACTGCTGTTACACTGCTGTTATGCTTCTGTTACACTGCTGTTACACTGCTGTTATGCTTCTGTTACACTGCTGTTACACTGCTGTTATGCTTCTGTTACACTGTTACACTGCTATTACACTGCTGTTATGCTTCTGTTACACTGCTGTTACACTGCTGTTATGCTTCTGTTACACTGCTGTTACACTGTTGTTATGCTTCTGTTACACTGTTACACTGCTATTACACTGCTGTTATGCTTCTGTTACACTGCTGTTACACTGCTGTTATGCTTCTGTTACACTGCTGTTACACTGCTGTTATGCTTCTGTTACACTGCTGTTATGCTTCTGTTACACTGCTGTTACACTGCTGTTATGCTTCTGTTATGCTTCTGTTACACTGTTACACTGCTATTACACTGCTGTTATGCTTCTGTTACACTGTTGTTACACTGCTATTACACTGCTGTTATGCTTCTGTTACACTGTTGTTACACTGCTATTACACTGCTGTTATGCTTCTGTTACACTGTTGTTACACTGCTGTTATTTGATGTGTATATCTACTGGGTGAAATACCACAGTGTTGCATCACAGTGTGACATCACAGTGTGCCATCACAGCAGCAAGATGTGTGACCTGTTGCCACCAGAAAAGGTCAACCAGTGAAGAACAAACACCATTGTAAATACAACCCATATTTATGCTTATTTATTTTCCCTTTTGTACTCTAACTATTTGTACATTGTTACATAGAGGAAGATTGAGACCTCTTATTACCGTGGGTGACCGACCCACCGACATCACTGTGTCTTTTTCCAGTCATCAATCACCTTAAAGACCATCTCTAGAGATGCAGTGGAGCTCTCTGTCTCTCATCTCCCACAATGCATTAGGAAAATATTCAGATCCCTCCACTTTTTTTCCCACATTTTGTTACGTTACAGACCCCCCCCTCATCAATCTACACACAATAACCCATCCTGACAAAGCAAAGACGTGTTTTAAAAACTTTAATGCTTTAATTAATTATAATTTTAATAATGTATTCAAAGTAAAACACTGAAATATCACATTTACATAAGTATTCAGACCCTTTCCTCAGTACTTTGTTAATGCACCTGCAATTACAGTCTTGAGTCTTATTCGGTATGACGCTACAAGCTTGGCACACCTGTGTTTGGGGAGTTTCTCACAATCTTCTCTGCAGATCCTCTCAACCTCTGTCAGGTTGGATGGGGAGCGTCGCTGCACAGCTATTTTCAGGTCTCTCCAGAGATGTTCAATCGGGTTCAAGTCCGGGCTCTGCCTGGGCCACTCAAGGACATTCAGAAACTTGTCCCAAAGCCACTAGTTTGTTTTCTTGGCTGTGTGCTTAGGGTCGTTGTCCTGTTGGAAGGTGAACCTTCACCCCAGTCTGAGTTTCTGAGCGCTCTGGAGCAGGTTTTCATCAAGGATCTCTCTGTACTTTAGTCCATTCATCTTTCCCTCAATCCTGACTATTCTCCCAGTCCCTGCCTCTGAAAATCATCCCCACAGCATGATGCTGCTACCACCACGCATTACCATAGGGGTGGTGCCAGGTTTCCTCCAGACGTGACGCTTGGCATTCAGGCCAAAGAGTTCAATCTTTGTTTCATCAGACCAGAGAATCTTGGTTTCTCATGGTCTGAGTCCTTTAGGTGCCTTTTGACAAACTCCAAGCGGGCTGTCGTGTGCCTTTTACTGAGGAGTGGCTTCCGTCTAGCCACCCTACCATAAAGGCCTGATTGGTGCAGTACTGCAGAGATGGTTGTCCTTCTGGAAGGTTCTCCCATCTCCACATGAGGATGTATATTTATTTTAATCCATTTTAGAATAAGGCTGTAACGTAACAACGTGGAAATGTGGGTTTGAAAACTTCCTGAAGTCTCTCTATGTTACCTTGTTAAGAGTCAACTGGTTTTAAGGCTGTATAATGTCAAATATATAAAATCATTACTTTTTTTATCCAGGGCTTGAACTGTAACTCTAAAAGCTGTGATAAGTGTTCTCAGTTTGCCCTCTGACCTCTCTGCTAATGCTGGGATTTAATTTACGACAGCAACCCAGTGAAGCTGAAAATGGAGTTAGGCTTTTGTCTTCATTGAAGGAGCTGGCGTTACGCAAACAAAGTATGGAAGGAGGGATGTAGGGAAGGAGGGAAGGAGGGAAGGAGGGATGTAGGGAAGGAGGGATGTAGGGAAGGAGGGATGTAGGGAAGGAGGGAAGGAGGGATCTAGGGAAGGAGGGATGTAGGGAAGGAAGGATGTAGGGAAGGAGGGATGTAGGGAAGGAGGGATGTAGGGAAGGAGGGATGTAGGGATGTAGGGAAGGAGGGATGTAGGGAAGGAGGGATGTAGGGAAGGAGGGAAAGAGGGATGGAGGGAAGGAGGGATGGAGGGAAGGAGGGATAAGGAGATGTAAGGAAGGAGGGATGTAGGGAAGGAGGGATGTAGGGAAGGAGGGATGTAGGGACACTAGTCGGGAGGGAGGTAGGGAGGGAGGGAGGGAGGGATGAGAGAGGAGAGGAAAGAGGAAGACAACTTCTGTGGTTTAGTTGGTAGAGCACGGTTCAGTTGGTGGAGCACGGTTCAGTTGGTGGAGCACGGTTCAGTTGGTGGAGCACGGTTCAGTTGGTAGAGCACGGTTCAGTTGGTGGAGCACGGTTCAGTTGGTAGAGCACGGTTCAGTTGGTGGAGCACGGTTCAGTTGGTAGAGCACGGTTCAGTTGGTGGAGCACGGTTCAGTTGGTGGAGCACGGTTCAGTTGGTAGAGCACGGTTCAGTTGGTGGAGCACGGTTCAGTTGGTGGAGCACGGTTCAGTTGGTAGAGCACGGTTCAGTTGGTAGAGCACGGTTCAGTTGGTAGAGCGCGGTTCAGTTGGTGGAGCACGGTTCAGTTGGTAGAGCACAGTTCAGTTGGTAGAGCACGGTTTAGTTGGTGGAGCACCGTTCAGTTGGTGGAGCACGGTTCAGTTGGTAGAGCACGGTTTAGTTGGTGGAGCACGGTTCAGTTGGTGGAGCACGGTTCAGTTGGTGGAGCACGGTTTAGTTGGTGGAGCACGGTTCAGTTGGTAGAGCACGGTTTAGTTGGTAGAGCACGGTTCAGTTGGTGGAGCACGGTTCAGTTGGTGGAGCACGGTTCAGTTGGTAGAGCACGGCTCAGTTGGTGGTGCACGGTTCAGTTGGTGGTGCACGGTTCAGTTGGTAGAGCACGGTTCAGTTGGTAGAGCACGGTTCAGTTTGTAGAGCACGGTTCAGTTGGTAGAGCACGGCTCAGTTGGTAGAGCACGGTTCAGTTGGTAGAGCACGGTTCAGTTGGTAGAGCACGGTTCAGTTGGTAGAGCACGGTTCAGTTGGTAGAGCACGGCTCAGTTGGTAGAGCACGGCTCAGTTGGTAGAGCACGGTTCATTTGGTAGAGCACGGTTCAGTTGGTAGAGCACGGCTCAGTTGGTACTGCACGGTTCAGTTGGTAGAGCACGGCTCAGTTGGTAGAGCACGGCTCAGTTGGTAGAGCACGGCTCAGTTGGTAGAGCACGGTTCAGTTGGTAGAGCACGGTTCAGTTGGTAGAGCACGGTTCAGTTAGTAGAGCACGGTTCAGTTGGTACTGCACGGTTCAGTTAGTAGAGCACGGTTCAGTTGGTGGTGCACGGTTCAGTTGGTAGAGCACGGCTCAGTTGGTAGAGCACGGTTCAGTTGGTAGAGCACGGTTCAGTTGGTAGAGCACGGTTCAGTTGGTAGAGCACGGCTCAGTTGGTACTGCACGGTTCAGTTGGTAGAGCACGGCTCAGTTGGTAGAGCACGGCTCAGTTGGTAGAGCACGGCTCAGTTGGTAGAGCACGGTTCAGTTGGTAGAGCACGGTTCAGTTGGTACTGCACGGTTCAGTTGGTAGAGCACGGTTCAGTTGGTAAAGCACGGTTCAGTTGGTAGAGCACGGTTCAGTTGGTAGAGCACGGTTCAGTTGGTAGAGCAATGTTCAGTTGGTAGAGCACGGTTCAGTTGGTAGAGCATGGTTCAGTTGGTAGAGCATTGTTCAGTTGGTAGAGCAATGTTCAGTTGGTAGAGCACGGTTCAGTTGGTAGAGCACGGCTCAGTTGGTAGAGCACGGTTCAGTTGGTAGAGCACGGTTCAGTTGGTAGAGCACGGTTCAGTTGGTAGAGCACGGCTCAGTTGGTACTGCACGGTTCAGTTGGTAGAGCACGGCTCAGTTGGTAGAGCAATGTTCAGTTGGTAGAGCACGGTTCAGTTGGTAGAGCACGGTTCAGTTGGTAAAGCACGGTTCAGTTGGTAGAGCACGGTTCAGTTGGTAGAGCACGGTTCAGTTGGTAGAGCATTGTTCAGTTGGTAGAGCATGGTTCAGTTGGTAGAGCACGGTTCAGTTGGTAGAACACGGCTCTTGCAACACGAGGGTTGTGGGTTTGATTCCCATGTGGGGGACCAGTACAAATGTATCCACTTACTGCTTCCTGTAAATCGCTCTGAATAAGAGTGTCTGCTAAATTACTAAAATGTTCATGTAAAATGTTCTCACTGTCTGTCGGAGTGCCATAAGTATTGTGTCCCAAATGGCGCTCTTTTCCCCCTATTGTCCGAGTCAAAGGTAGCACACTATATGGGGGAAAGGGTGCCATTTGGGATGTAAGCTGACTGCCATATTCAGAGACCAGCGACCCCAGACCACCACTAATGTGCATTAATACTCTCAGCTAGCTCTGTCAGCTGTTATCAGATAGATTCATTTAATCAAGAACAGGTTTTTATTTTTCCCTCCCCCCCCCCCCCCCCCCCCCCCCCCCCCCGCCTGCCCATTTGAACATGTTAACCAACACACTTAGTGTGCATCACAAATGGCACCCCATTCACGAAATAGTGCTAGACTTTTGTGTGCCGTTTGGGACCAAACCTTTCAGTAGTGCTTAGTCTGAAATGAGAGGGAGAGAGGTAGAGCGTGAGAGGTGGAGAGAGAGAGTGGGAGGTAAAGAGAGAGAGTGAGAGGTAGAGAGGTAGAGCGTGAGAGGTGGAGAGAGAGAGTGAGAGGTAAAGAGAGAGAGTGAGAGGTAGAGAGGTAGAGGTGGAGAGAGAGAGTGAGAGGTAGAGAGAGAGAGGTGGAGAGAGAGAGTGAGAGGTCATGGAAGAACTGGGACATATTCAGCTTCCATGAATTGTATACAGATCCTTGTGACATGGGGCCGTGCATTATCACGCTGAAATATGAGGTGATGACGGTGGATGAATGGCAGGACAATGGGCCTCAGGATCTCATCACGGTATCTCTATGTATTTCAAATTGCCATCGATAAAATGCAATTGTGTTTGTTGTCTGTAGCTCTTGCCTGCCCATACCATATCCCCACAGCCACCATGGGGCCCTCTTTTCACAGTGTTGACATCAGCAAACTGCTCGCCCACACAACGCCATACATGCGGTCTGCCTGGTACAGTTGAAACCGGGATTCATCCGTGAAGAGCACACTTTTCCAGCGTCTCAGTGGCCATCGAAGGTGAGCATTTTGCCCACTGAAGTCGGCTACGACACCGAACTGCAGTCAGGTCAAGACCCTGGTGAGGACGACGAGCACGCAGATAAGCGTTGCTGAAACGGTTTCTGGCAGTTTGTGCCAGAAGTTCTTCGGGTTGTGCAAACACACAGTTTCATCAGCTGTCCGAGTGGCCGGTCTCAAAAGGTTGTGGAGGTCCTGGGCTGGCGTGGTTACCCGTGGTTTGTGGTTGTGAGGCCGGTTGGAAGTACTGCCAAATTCTCTAAAATGCTGTTGGAGGCGGCTTATGGTAGAGAAATGAACATTCAATTATCTGGCAACAGCTCTGGTGGACATTCCTGCAGTCAGCATGCCACCTGGAATTGATGCATGTGACAAATGGAATTGATTTGATTTGAATACCCATAATGACAAAGTGAAAACATATTTTTTAAAATGTTTATATATATATATATATATATATAAAAAACAGAAATACCTTATTTGCATAAGTATTCAGACCCTTTGCTATGAGAAGTTGAGGTCAGGTTCATCCTGTTTCCATTGATCATCCTTGAGAGGTTTCTATAACTTTCTGCAGCATTGAATGTACCAAGAACACAGCGGCCTCCATCAACCTTAAATGGAAGACGTTTGGAACCACCAAGACTCTTCCTATAGGCCGGCCGCCCGGCCAAACTGAGCAATCAGGTGAGAAGGGTCTTGGTCAGGGAGGTAGCCAAGAACCCAATGGTCACTCTGACAGAGCTCCTGAGTTCCTCTGTGGAGATGGGAGAACCTTCCAGAAGGACAACCATCTCTACAACACTCCACCAATCAGGCCTTTATGGTAGAATGGCCAGACGGAAGCCACTCCTCAGTAAAAGGCACATGACAGCCCACCTGGAGTTTGCCAAAAGGCACCTAAAGACTCTCAGACCAGGAGAAACAAGATTCTCTGGTCTGATCAAACCAAGATTGAACTCTTTGGCCTGAATGCCAAGCGTCACGTCTGGAGGACACCTGGCACCATCCCTACGGTGAAGCATGGTGGTGGCAGCATCATGCTATGAGGATGTTTTTTAGCGGCAGGGACTGGGATACCAGTCAGAATGAGTAGACTTCCATATAGGTACAGTGAACCACATGAGGCCACTGCTTTAGGTACAGTGAACCACATGAGGCCACTGCTTTAGGTACAGTGAACCACATGATGCCACTGCTTTAGGTACAGTGAACCACATGAGGCCACTGCTTTATGTACAGTGAACCACATGAGGCCACTGCTTTAGGTACAGTGAACCACATGAGGCCACTGCTTTAGGTACAGTGAACCACATGATGCCACTGCTTTAGGTACAGTGAACCACATGAGGCCACTGCTTTAGGTACAGTGAACCACATGAGGCCACTGCTTTAGGTACAGTGAACCACATGAGGCCACTGCTTTAGGTACAGTGAACCACATGAGGCCACTGCTTTAGGTACAGTGAACCACATGATGCCACTGCTTTAGGTACAGTGAACCACATGAGGCCACTGCTTTATGTACAGTGAACCACATGAGGCCACTGCTTTAGGTACAGTGAACCACATGAGGCCACTGCTTTAGGTACAGTGAACCACATGATGCCACTGCTTTAGGTACAGTGAACCACATGAGGCCACTGCTTTAGGTACAGTGAACCACATGAGGCCACTGCTTTAGGTACAGTGAACCACATGATGCCACTGCTTTAGGTACAGTGAACCACATGAGGCCACTGCTTTATGTACAGTGAACCACATGAGGCCACTGCTTTAGGTACAGTGAACCACATGAGGCCACTGCTTTAGGTACAGTGAACCACATGATGCCACTGCTTTAGGTACAGTGAACCACATGAGGCCACTGCTTTAGGTACAGTGAACCACATGAGGCCACTGCTTTAGGTACAGTGAAGCACATGAGGCCACTGCTTTAGGTACAGTGAACCACATGAGGCCACTGCTTTATGTACAGTGAACCACATGAGGCCACTGCTTTAGGTACAGTGAACCACATGAGGCCACTGCTTTAGGTACAGTGAACCACATGAGGCCACTGCTTTATGTACAGTGAACCACATGAGGCCACTGCTTTAGGTACAGTGAACCACATGAGGCCACTGCTTTAGGTACAGTGAACCACATGAGGCCACTGCTTTAGGTACAGTGAACCACATGAGGCCACTGCTTTAGGTACAGTGAACCACATGAGGCCACTGCTTTAGGTACAGTGAACCACATGAGGCCACTGCTTTAGGTACAGTGAACCACATGAGGCCACTGCTTTAGGTACAGTGAACCACATGAGGCCACTGCTTTAGGTACAGTGAACCACATGAGGCCACTGCTTTAGGTACAGTGAACCACATGAGGCCACTGCTTTAGGTACAGTGAACCACATGAGGCCACTGCTTTAGGTACAGTGAACCACATGAGGCCACTGCTTTAGGTACAGTGAACCACATGAGGCCACTGCTTTAGGTACAGTGAACCACATGAGGCCACTGCTTTAGGTACAGTGAACCACATGAGGCCACTGCTTTATGTACAGTGAACCACATGAGGCCACTGCTTTAGGTACAGTGAACCACATGAGGCCACTGCTTTAGGTACAGTGAACCACATGAGGCCACTGCTTTATGTACAGTGAACCACATGAGGCCACTGCTTTAGGTACAGTGAACCACATGAGGCCACTGCTTTAGGTACAGTGAACCACATGAGGCCACTGCTTTAGGTACAGTGAACCACATGAGGCCACTGCTTTTCACATTATGGAGAAGTGTGTGTGTGTGTGTGTGTGTGTGTGTGTGTGTGTGTGTGTGTGTGTGTGTGTGTGTGTGTGTGTGGCAGAATGCTTGTAAACTATAATTTTCTAACAATATAATAAATAATATATAGTTTCCTGAGAGCTAGAAGCGAGGTGGCCCTCTGTCGGCACCATCTTGGTACATCATCGTGGGTGTGTGTGTGTGTGTGTGTGGGGGGGGGGGGGGGGGGTCTGTGCGCAATGCTTTTGTGTGTCTGTTTGTTGTGTTTGCTCTGCGTGTGTGTTATGCTTTAGTAAGTGGTGTGTTAGACAACTTGATGTCTCTGTAATGTGTCATAAAATCCATACGGAGACAGATGTGCATTATTGAAGTCTTCTGACACAGTTTAGCTGAGTGCTTCAGACGCTGCTGGGACTAATCCTTGTTCCGCTTGGGTACCCTGAGGAAGAGGCCTATCCTCTCCTCTCTTCTGTAGTCTTCTCTATCCTCTCTCCTCTTCTCCTCGATCCTCCTCTCCTTTCACTTTCTCTCCTCTCTTCTGTACTCTTCTCTATCCTCTCTCCTCTTCTCCTCGATCCTCCTCTCCTCTCCTTCCTCTCCTCTCCTTCCTCTCCTCTCTTGTCCCCTTACCCGTCCTCCCCTCTCGACACTCCTGCTGGGTATAAAGTGAAAGCTCTGGTTTCATCATGTCTCTGTTGCTCCATGGCATTCTGCCCAACAGCTCCCTAGAAGAGTGGATGTGTATGATAATGGGGAAGTGACCTTTCCATTGCTCCCCTCATGAGCCTTACACTCTGGCTGCATCTCAACAGACATCTCTCTTTCTCCCTCCCTCTCTCTCGCTCTCTCTCTCTCTCTCTCTCGCTCCCTCTTTCTTTCTCTCTCTCTCTCTCTCTCTCTCTCCCTCTTTCTTTTTCTCTCCCTCTTTCTCTCTCTCTCTGTCTCTCTCTACTGTATGTAGTTACTGTTCCATCACTCTAGATGTTACAGTCCTCACCTCACCAGTATCTCTGCAACATAAACCTAGCCCTCCTAAATTAGGCTTGACAGGAGTGCTGACTCTAGCTAGCATGGTTTTGTAAACACTGTCTGTCTATGGGGATATGTCATCTGTAACAGGTGAACTCTATGGTGTGGATGTGTGGGTGTGTGTGTAGCAGGTGAACTCCACCCTTGTCTTCATGTCTTCCTCAGGCTCCTCCCTTGTCTTTATGACCTCCTCAGGCTCCTCCCTTTTCTTCATGGCCTCCTCAGGCTCCTCCCTTGTCTTCATGACCTCCTAAGTCTCCTCCCTTGTCTTCATGACCTCCTCAGGCTCTACCCTTGTCTTCATGACCTCCTCAGGCTCCACCCTTGTCTTCTTGACCTCCTCAGGCTCCACCCTTGTCTTCATGACCTCCTAAGTCTCCTCCCTTGTCTTCATGACCTCCTCAGGCTCCTCCCTTGTATTCATGGCCTCCTCAGGCTCCACCCTTGTCTTCATGACCTCCTCAGGCTCCACCCTTGTCTTCATGGCCTCCTCACGTACACACACACACACACAGACACGTACACACACATCTAGTGTGTTCTTTGATCTAGCCAGTTTGGAGGTTTGTTAACACAGTGTCTAAAGAAGGGCCAGATGTATACAGAATGTGTCGTCTGTGTAGAGGTGGATCAAAGAATCACCTGCAGCAAGAGCGACATCATTGATATATACAGAGAAAAGAGTCGGCCCAAGAATTGAACCCTGTGGTACCCCCATAGAGACGGCCAGAGGTCCTGACAACAGGCCCTCCGATTTGAAGCCTGTCTGCGAAGTACTTGGTGAACCAGGCGAGGCAGTCATTTGAGAAGGCTGTTGAGTCTGCCGATAAGAATGTTGTGATTGACAGAGTCGAAAGCCTTGGCCAGGTCGGTGAAGACGGCTGCACAGTACTGTCTTTTATCGATGGCGGTTATGATATTGTTTAATACCTTGAGTGTGGCTGAGGTGCACCCATGACCAGCTCGGAAACCAGATTGCATAGTGGAGAAGGTACGGTGGGATTCGAAATGGTCAGTGATCTGTTTGTAAACTTGGCTTTCAAAGACCTTAGAAAGGCAGGGTAGGATAGATATAGGTCTGTAGCAGTTTGGGTCTAGAGTGTCTCCCCCTTTGAAGAGGGGGATGACCACGGCAGCTTTCCAATCTTTAGGAATCTCGGACGATACGAAAGAGAGGTTGAACAGGCTAGTAATAGGGGTTGCAACATTGGCGGCGGATAATTGTAGAGAGGGTCCAGCTGATTTGTACGGGTCCAGGTTTTGCAGCTCTTTCAGAACATCTGCTATCTGGATTTGGGTGAAGGAGAAGCTGGGGAGGCTTGGGCAAGTAGCTGTGGGGGGTGCGGAGCTGTTGGCTGGGGTTGGGGTGGCCAGGAGGAAAGCATGGCCAGCCATAGAGAAATGCTTGTTGAAATTCTCGATTATCGTGGATTTATTGGTGTTGACAGTGTTACCTAGCCTCAGTGCAGTGGGCATCTGGGAGGAGGTGCTCTTATTCTCCATGGACTTTACAGTGTCCTCAAACGTTTTTGGAGTTAGAGCTACAGGATGCAAAGAGAATGAGAGAAAATCTCACTCTGACCATTTTTAGCTAGTCAGCCAGCTAACTTTAGATATCTAGCTAACTGTACACTTTAACTTGAAATGAAAACTAATTTCTGACTAATTAGAAACGTGTAATATGTCTCTAAATGTAGCTAGCTAGACTCTCTTACCTGTGTACATGAATGAATGCTTCTCCATCTCTGTCACAGATGCCATGGTTGCCCTTTAGTTTGAAGATGTAATCCAGCGACAGGTGTTTTGTAGAACAGCCTTCTGTTCTCTTTTCGACTCCGTCTGCATATCTCCGTAGCATCATACATATAGCAATCTGGTTTCTGCTCAGGTTATGGATGTGTCACCGCAACCTTAAAGGTCTTCAATGATGTCACCATTGCCCTTGATTCTAATCAATATTGTGCTGCCTCTCTCAAAGAGTGCAGTGTATAAAGTCAGGAAAACTGCTGTCTCAGCCACTACCTGTCACCAAGGGAGTACCCCAAGGCTCAATCCTAGGCCCCACACTCTTCTCAATTAACATCAACATAGCTCAGGCGGCAGGAAGCTCTCTCATCCATTTATTTGCTGATGATACAGTCTTATACTCAGCCGGCCCCTCCCCAGATTTTGTGTTAAATGCTCTAACAACAAAGCTTTCTTAGTGTCCGACAAGCTTTCTCTACCCTTAACCTTGTTCTGAACACCTCCAAAACGAAGGTCATGTGGTATGGTAAGAAGAATGCCCCTCTCCCCACAGGTGTGATTACTACCTCTGAGTGTTTAGAGCTTGAGGTAGTCACCTCATAGAAGTACTTGGGAGTATGGCTAGACGGTACACTGTCCTTCTCTCAGCACATATCAAAGCTGCAGGCTAAAGTTAAATCTAGACTTGGTTTCCTCTATCATAATCACTCCTCTTTCACCCCAGCTGCCAAACTAACCCTGATTCAGATGACCATCCTACCCGTGCTAGATTACGGAGACATAATTTATAGATCGGCAGGTAAGGGTGCTCTTGAGCGGCTAGATGTTCTTTACCATTCAGCCATCAGATTTGCCACCAAGGCTCCTTGTAGGACACATGACTGCACTCGACCCTCCTCTATAAACTGGTCATCTCTATATACCCATCGCAAGACCCGCTGCTTGATGCTCATTTTTAAAACTATTTTTTTAAGCCTCACTCCCCCCCTATCTGAGAGATCTACTGCAGCATACACCACCTGTTCTGTCAGTCACATTCTGTTAAAGGTCCCCATGGACACTCTAACTGACAGTTGTGGCTGCTTTGTGGGATGTATTGTTGTCTCTACCTTCTTGCCCTTTATGCTGTTGTCTGTGCCCAATAATGTTTGTACCATGTTTTGTGCTGCTACCATGTTGTGTTGCTACCATGTTGTGTTTTGCTACCATGTTGTGTTGCTACCATGTTGTGTGTTGCTACCATGTTGTGCTGCTACCATGTTGTGTTGCTACCATGTTGTGCTGCTACCATGTTGTGTTGCTACCATGTTGTGCTGCTACCATGTTGTGTTGCTACCATGTTTTGTGTTGCTACCATGTTTTTTGTTGCTACCATGTTGTGTGTTGCTACCATGTTTTGTGTTGCTACCATGTTGTGCTGCTACCATGTTGTGCTGCTACCATGTTGTGTTGCTACCATGTTGTGTTGCTACCATGTTGTGTGTTGCTACCATGTTGTGTTGCTACCATGTTGTGTTGCTACCATGCTGTGGTGCTACCATGTTGTGTTGCTACCATTTTGTGTTGCTACCATGTTGTGCTGCTACCATGTTGTGCTGCTACCATGTTGTGCTGCTACCATGTTGTGTTGCTACCATTTTGTGTTGCTACCATGTTGTGCTGCTACCATGTTGTGCTGCTACCATGTTGTGTTGCTACCATTTTGTGTTGCTACCATGTTGTTCTGCTACCATGTTGTGCTGCTACCATGTTGTGCTGCTACCATGTTGTGTTGCTACCATTTTGTGTTGCTACCATGTTGTGCTGCTACCATGTTGTGTTGCTACCATGCTGTGTTGCTACCATGTTGTGTTGCTACCATGTTGTGCTGCTACCATGTTTTGTGTTGCTACCATGTTGTGTGTTGCTACCATGTTGTGTTGCTACCATGTTGTGCTGCTACCATGTTGTGCTGCTACCATGTTGTGTTGCTACCATGTTGTGTTGCTACCATGTTTTGTGTTGATGCCATGTTGTCATATGTTGTTGCCTTGTTATAATGTTGTCTTAGGTCTCTCTTTATGTAGTGTTGTGGTGTCTCTCTTTATGTGGTGTTGTGGTGTCTCTCTTTATGTGGTGTTGTGGTGTCTCTCTTTATGTGGTGTTGTGGTGTCTCTCTTTATGTGGTGTTGTGGTGTCTCTCTTTGTGGTGTTGTGGTGTCTCTCTCTTTATGTGGTGTTGTGGTGTCTCTCTCTTTATGTGGTGTTGTGGTGTCTCTCTCTTTATGTGGTGTTGTGGTGTCTCTTTCTTTATGTGGTGTTGTGGTGTCTCTCTTTGTGGTGTTGTGGTGTCTCTCTCTTTATGTGGTGTTGTGGTGTCTCTCTCTTTATGTGGTGTTGTGGTGTCTCTTTCTTTATGTGGTGTTGTGGTGTCTCTCTCTTTATGTAGTGTTGTGGTGTCTCTCTCTTTATGTGGTGTTGTGGTGTCTCTTTCTTTATGTGGTGTTGTGGTGTCTCTCTTTATGTAGTGTTGTGGTGTCTCTCTTTATGTGGTTATGTGGTGTCTCTCTCTTTATGTAGTGTTGTGGTGTCTCTCTTTATGTGGTGTTGTGGTGTCTCTCTTTATGTGGTGTTGTGGTGTCTCTCTCTTTATGTGGTGTTGTGGTGTCTCTCTCTTTATGTGGTGTTGTGGTGTCTCTCTCTTTATGTGGTGTTGTGGTGTCTCTTTCTTTATGTGGTGTTGTGGTGTCTCTCTTTGTGGTGTTGTGGTGTCTCTCTCTTTATGTGGTGTTGTGGTGTCTCTCTCTTTATGTGGTGTTGTGGTGTCTCTTTCTTTATGTGGTGTTGTGGTGTCTCTCTCTTTATGTGGTGTTGTGGTGTCTCTCTTTATGTGGTGTTGTGGTGTCTCTCTTGTTGTGATGTGTGTTTTGTCCTATATTTTATTCATATTTTATTTCTATTGTATTATTATATATTTTTTTAATCCAAGGCCCCGTCCCCGAAGGAGGCATTTTGCCTTTTGGTAGGCCGTCATTGAAAATAAGAATTCGTTCTTAACTTACTTGCCTAGTTTAATAAAGGTTAATTAAAACATAAAAAAATTGACAGAAGCATGCTACATGGGCAGACCAATCCGAACTCATCTCTCTGCATATCCAGCCCACTCATTATCTCAGTCAATCATGGCTAGCGGGAAAGTTGCTGGCTTTTTTCATAGCTAAACCAACGGGGCTCGTAATTTAACAATTTTATCTGTATTTACATACAAGTTTGTTATTAAGGCACGTGAAAGTTCACATGTTCCAGAAGGCAATTCTGTCAAAAAAACACATTTTGATAAAAACATTATAATAATATATTGACGTTCAAATTCCGTTCCTGTGAAGTAGCTTTTATTTTTTATTCATTTATAAATGTTTTTAAAAAAAACAAACATAATTCCACTTTGACATTATGCTGTAGTGTGTAGATCAGTGACACAAAATCTAAATTGAATCCATTTTAAGTTCAGGCTGTAACACAACAAAATGTGGAATCAGTCAAGGGTTGTGAATACTTTCTGAAGGCTCTGTAAACTTGAAGTAATCATGTCCGAATCATGTTGGAATACTGACCGAATACTGACCGGGCACGCAGGGCACATGCCCAGTGGCCCTGTCCTCCAGATGGCCCTGACCTCCAGTGGCCCTGACCTCCAGCGGCCCTGACCCCCAGCGGCCCTGACCCCCAGTGGCCCTGTCCTCCAGATGGCCCTGTCCCCCAGTGGCCCTGACCTCCAGTGGCCCTGTCCTCCAGATGGCCCTGTCCCCCAGTGGCCCTGACCCCCAGTGGCCCTGACCCCCAGTGGCCCTGACCCCCAGTGGCCCTGTCCTCCAGATGGCCCTGTCCCCCAGTGGCCCTGACCTCCAGTGGCCCTGTCCTCCAGATGGCCCTGTCCCCCAGTGGCCCTGACCCCCAGTGGCCCTGACCCCAGTGGCCCTGACCCCCAGTGGCCCTGACCTCCAGTGGCCCTGACCCCCAGTGGCCCTGTCCTCCAGATGGCCCTGACCCCCAGTGGCCCTGACCCCCAGTGGCCCTGACCTCCAGATGGCCCTGTCCTCCAGATGGCTCTGACGCCCATTGACCCTGACCCCCAGTGGCCCTGTCCCCCATTGACCCTGACCCCCAGTGGCCCTGTCCTCCAGATGGCCCTGACCCCCAGTGGCCCTGACCTCCAGATGGCCCTGACCCCCAGATTGCCCTGTCCTCCAGATGGCCCTGACCCCCAGTGGCCCTGTCCTCCAGATGGATCTGACCCCCAGTGGCCCTGTCCCCCAGTGGCCCTGTCCCCCAGTGGCCCTGTCCCCCAGTGGCCTTGACCCCCAGTGGCCCTGACCCCCAGCGGCCCTGTCCCCCAGTGGCCCTGACCTCCAGTGGCCTTGACCCCCAGTGGCCCTGACCCCCAGTGGCCCTGACCCCCAGTGGCCCTGTCCCCCAGTGGCCCTGACCCCCAGTGGCCCTGACCCCCAGTGGCCCTGTCCCCCAGTGGCCCTGACCCCCAGTGGCCCTGTCCCCCAGTGGCCCTGACCCCCAGTGGCCCTGACCCCCAGTGGCCCTGACCCCCAGTGGCCCTGACCCCCAGTGGCCCTGTCCCCCAGTGGCCCTGTCCCCCAGTGGCCCTGTCCCCCAGTGGCCCTGTCCCCCAGTGGCCCTGACCCCCAGTGGCCCTGTCCCCCAGTGGCCCTGTCCTCCAGTGGCCCTGTCCCCCAGTGGCCCTGTCCTCCAGATGGCCTGCATTGATTCTGTTAGTCATTCTCACTCTAGGTACCATATTAACGTGGCATAAGTCGTGCAAAATGTCTTGAATTGCAGGAAATTAGCTTCAGGTCAAAGTAGTACATTGATAATAAGCTGCCATTTGGGAGGCATCCAGTGACTTGTTAAGTCAAAGGTCACGGCTACTATTTTCTGCTATTCATTTTTTTGTGTCTTTAGGGTAGGCAGTTTGTGTGTGTGTGTGTGTGTGTGTGTGTGTGTGTGTTGCATCCATCCATGCGTGTGTGTGTCTGCTGTTATTAAACACGGGTCGGTCTAATACGTCAACACAGACGCTATCAGCCCTAGCCAGTTATTACGGGACGACAGACGTCGACAAATACTGTGGTGTCTTTCTCTCCGTGTTGCTGTGAGTTCTGTCTTGTGACTGTGTGGTGAGTTAACCGCACTGAGCGAGGCAGCAACAGAGATGTTAGCGGTTAGCGTAGCGTTAACTGTGTGGCAGCAACAGAGATGTTAGCGGTTAGCGTAGCGTTAACTGTGTGGGACGACAGAGATGCTAGTGGTTAGCATAGCTTTAACCGTGTGGGACAACAGGGATGTTAGTGATTAGCATAGCGTTAACTGTGTGGGCCAACAGAGATTTTAGCGGTTAGCATAGCATTCACTTCGTGGGCCATCAGAGATTTTAGCGTATAGCATAGCATTCACTTTGTGGGCCAACAGAGATGTTAGCGGTTAGCATAGCATTCACTTCGTGGGCCAACAGAGATGTTAGCAGTTAGCATAGCATTCACTTTGTGGGCCAACAGATATGTTAGCGGTTAGCGCTGCCAGAGAGAGCGATAGCCCCAGGCTGCAGCTGACCTTAAGGTCAATCAGGCAGCAGGTTGTGAGTTTTGACAGGGGCAGCCAACTGAAGAGAGGAGCACGGCCCCGGGGTCTCCATGTGTCCCGTCAATGTGTGTTAGTCTAATAAACTGCGTAGTATCAGCCCCCCTGTCTCTTATTAACAGGGCCAGCCAATGACACGTTGTGTTTGAGCTGGAAAGCTGTGACTGTCATCGGAACCTGCCTCTTTACATCACAGAGTTGGTCCTTCCAGCAACAAGCACTGTCATCACACATTATCCCCCCCGCATCGCATCTATTGCACACACACACACACTGCACACACACACACACACACACACACACACACACTCTGAGAAGAGAAGAGTGACAATTGGCCATCTCTGGGTCTTATGACAGACATTAGGGCCGTTTTAAACTGAATATGACCTCTGTGAGCAGGAGGTGTGCGTGAAGTGGTGAGTGGGTTCAGAGGTCAGGTCATGAATGTGAGGGAAGTACATTTACTGAAAGCAAATCTCTCTCTCTCTCTCACAAATCTCTCTCTCCCCATCGATCTCTCTCTCTTCCCATCTATCTCTCTCTCTCCCCATCTCTCTCTCTCTCCCCATCTATACGGCAGACTCAACAGCCTTGGTTTCTCAAATGATTGCCTCGCCTGGTTCACCAACTACTTCTCTGATAGAGTTCAGTGTGTCAAATCGGAGGGTCTGTTGTCCGGACCTCTGGCAGTCTCTATGGGGGTGCCACAGGGTTCAATTCTTGGACCGACTCTCTTCTCTGTATACATCAATGATGTTGCTCTTGCTGCTGGTGAGTCTCTGATCCACCTCTACGCAGACGACACCATTCTGTATACTTCCGGCCCTTCTTTGGACACTGTGTTAACAACCCTCCAGGCAAGCTTCAATGCCATACAACTCTCCTTCCGTGGCCTCCAATTGCTCTTAAATACAAGTAAAACTAAATGCATGCTCTTCAACCGATCGCTACCTGCACCTACCCGCCTGTCCAACATCACTACTCTGGACGGCTCTGACTTAGAATACGTGGACAACTACAAATACTTAGGTGTCTGGTTAGACTGTAAACTCTCCTTCCAGACCCATATCAAACATCTCCAATCCAAAGTTAAATCTAGAATTGGCTTCCTATTTCGCAACAAAGCATCCTTCACTCATGCTGCCAAACATACCCTTGTAAAACTGACCATCCTACCAATCCTCGACTTTGGCGATGTAATTTACAAAATAGCCTCCAATACCCTACTCAACAAATTGGATGCAGTCTATCACAGTGCAATCCGTTTTGTCACCAAAGCCCCATATACTACCCACCATTGCGACCTGTACGCTCTCGTTGTCTGGCCCTCGCTTCATACTCGTCGCCAAACCCACTAGCTCCATGTCATCTACAAGACCCTGCTGGGTAAAGTCCCCCCTTATCTCAGCTCGCTGGTCACCATAGCATCTCCCACCTGTAGCACACGCTCCAGCAGGTATATCTCTCTAGTCACCCCCAAAACCAATTCTTTCTTTGGCCGCCTCTCTTTCCAGTTCTCTGCTGCCAATGACTGGAACAAACTACAAAAATCTCTGAAACTGGAAACACTTATCTCCCTCACTAGCTTTAAGCACCAACTGTCAGAGCAGCTCACAGATTACTGCACCTGTACATAGCCCACCTATAATTTAGCCCAAACAACTACCTCTTTCCCAACTGTATTTAATTTATTTATTTATTTTGCTCCTTTGCACCCCATTATTTTTATTTCTACTTTGCACATTCTTCCATTGCAAAACTACCATTCCAGTGTTTTACTTGCTATATTGTATTTACCTTGTCACCATGGCCTTTTTTGCCTTTACCTCCCTTCTCACCTCATTTGCTCACATTGTATATAGACTTGTTTATACTGTATTATTGACTGTATGTTTGTTTTACTCCATGTGTAACTCTGTCGTTGTATGTGTCGAACTGCTTTGCTTTATCTTGGCCAGGTCGCAGTTGTAAATGAGAACTTGTTCTCAACTGGCCTACCTGGTTAAATAAAGGTGAAATAAATAAATAAATAAAAATCTCTCTCTTCCCATCTATCTCTCTCTCTCCCCATCTATCTCTCTCTGCCCATCTATCTCTCTCTGCCCATCTATCTCTCTCTGCCCATCTATCTCTCTCTCCCCATCTCTCTCTCCCCATCTCCATCTCTCTCTCTCCATCTCTCTCCATCTCCATCTCTCTCTCTCTCCATCTCCATCTCTCTCTCTCTCTCTCCATCTCTCGCTCTCTCTCCATCTCCATCTCTCTCTCCCTCCATCTCTCTCTCTCCATCTCTATCTCTCTCTCTCTCTCTCCATCGATCTCTCTCTCCATCTCTCTCAATTCAATTCAAGGGGCTTTATTGGCATGGGAAACATGTGTTAACATTGCCAAAGCAAGTGAGGTAGATAATATATAAAGTGAATATATAAAGTGAAATAAACAATACAAATTAACAGTAAACAATAAAGACATTACAAATGTCATATTATATATATATACAGTGTTTTAACAATGTACAAATGGTAAAGGACACAAGATAAAATAAATAAGCATCTCTCCCTCTCCATCTCTCTCTCTCTCCATATCCATCTCTCTCTCCATCTCTCTCTCCATCTCCATCTCTCTCTCCATCTCTCTCTCCATCTCTCGCTCCATCTCCATCTCTCTCCATCTCTCTCTCCATCTCCATCTCTCTCTCCATCTCTATCTCCATCTCCATCTCTCTCTCCATCTGGACCTGGTCCATTACAGTAGTGAGTCACTATGTAACCTGGACCATTACAGTAGTGAGTCACTGTGTAACCTGGTCCATTACATTAGTGAGTCACTGTGTAACCTGGTCCATTACAGTAGTGAGTCACTGTGTAACCTGGTCCATTACAGTAGTGAGTCACTGTGTAACCTGGTCCATTACAGTAGTGAGTCACTATGTAACCTGGACCATTACAGTAGTGAGTCACTGTGTAACCTGGTCCATTACAGTAGTGAGTCACTGTGTAACCTGGTCCATTACAGTAGTGAGTCACTGTGTAACCTGGTCCATTACAGTAGTGAGTCACTGTGTAACCTGGTCCATTACAGTAGTGAGTCACTGTGTAACCTGGTCCATTACAGTAGTGAGTCACTGTGTAACCTGGTCCATTACAGTAGTGAGTCACTATGTAACCTGGACCATTACAGTAGTGAGTCACTGTGTAACCTGGTCCATTACAGTAGTGAGTCACTGTGTAACCTGGTCCATTACAGTAGTGAGTCACTATGTAACCTGGACCATTACAGTAGTGAGTCACTGTGTAACCTGGTCCATTACAGTAGTGAGTCACTATGTAACCTGGACCATTACAGTAGTGAGTCACTATGTAACCTGGACCATTACAGTAGTGAGTCACTATGTAACCTGGTCCATTACAGTAGTGAGTCACTGTGTAACCTGGACCATTACAGTAGTGAGTCACTATGTAACCTGGACCATTACAGTAGTGAGTCACTATGTAACCTGGACCATTACAGTAGTGAGTCACTGTGTAACCTGGACCATTACAGTAGTGAGTCACTATGTAACCTGGACCATTACAGTAGTGAGTCACTGTGTAACCTGGACCATTACAGTAGTGAGTCACTGTGTAACCTGGTCCATTACAGTAGTGAGTCACTATGTAACCTGGACCATTACAGTAGTGAGTCACTGTGTAACCTGGACCATTACAGTAGTGAGTCACTGTGTAACCTGGACCATTACAGTAGTGAGTCACTATGTAACCTGGACCATTACAGTAGTGAGTCACTATGTAACCTGGACCATTACAGTAGTGAGTCACTTTGTAACCTGGACCATTACAGTAGTGAGTCACTATGTAACCTGGACCATTACAGTAGTGAGTCACTGTGTAACCTGGTCCATTACAGTAGTGAGTCACTATGTAACCTGGACCATTACAGTAGTGAGTCACTGTGTAACCTGGTCCATTACAGTAGTGAGTCACTATGTAACCTGGACCATTACAGTAGTGAGTCACTATGTAACCTGGACCATTACAGTAGTGAGTCACTATGTAACCTGGACCATTACAGTAGTGAGTCACTATGTAACCTGGACCATTACAGTAGTGAGTCACTGAGTCACTGTAACCTGGACCATTACAGTAGTGAGTCACTATGTAACCTGGACCATTACAGTAGTGAGTCACTATGTAACCTGGACCATTACAGTAGTGAGTCACTATGTAACCTGGACCATTACAGTAGTGAGTCACTACGTATCCTGGACCATTACAGTAGTGAGTCACTATGTAACCTGGACCATTACAGTAGTGAGTCACTGCGTAACCTGGTCCGTTACAGTAGTGAGTCACTATGTAACCTGGACCATTACAGTAGTGAGTTCTTGTGCAGCTTGTTGTTTGCTCTTTGCACATACATCACTGTATCATCTGAAAACATCTGATCTACAGACCCAGTACAGACAGGAGGCAGATCATTAATGTACAGGCTGAACTACAGACCCAGTACAGACAGGAGGCAGATCATTAATGTACAGGCTGAACTACAGACCCAGTACAGACAGAAGGCTGGTCATTAATGTACAGGCTGAACAGGAGGGGCCCCAGTATTGACCCTTGGGGCACGCCCACATCATAGCTAAGAGTGGGCGACAGCTCATTGCTCACTCTGACACACTGAGTTCTGCCATCAAGGTATAATTTCATCCATCTCAAGGCATTGTGGGGGAAAGTTGAACTTGGACAGTTTTGTGATGAGAACCTCATGGTTAACAGTATAAAACACTTTCCTTAGGTCTAGAAACACAGCCTCAACAACGCCCCCTTTGTCAATCTTGGACTTCACATTTTCCAGAAGAAAGCAGTTGGCCGTATCTGTGGAGTGTTTCGCTCTGAAGCCAAACTGCATGGAGTGTAATGTGAAGGGGCTGTTGTTGATGTGGGCAATCAGTTGTTCTGCTACACACTTTTCAACAACCTGTAGTTACTCACGTCACCACTCCACAAATTTCTTGTTCACAAACTATAGTTTCGGCAGGTCGGTTAGAACATCTACTTTGTCCATGACACAAGTCATTTTTCTAACAATTGTTTACAGACAGATTATTTCACTTATAATTCACTGTATCACAATTCCAGTGGGTCAGAAGTTTACATACACTAAGTTGACTGTGCCTTTAAACAGCTTGGAAAATTCCAGAAAATGATGTCATGGCTTTAGAAGCTTCTGATAGGCTAATTGACATCATTTGTCAATTGGAGGTGTAGCTGTGGATGTATTTCAAGGCCTACCTTTAAACTTGCTTGACATCATGGGAAAATCAAAAGAAATCAGCCAAGACCTCAGAAAAAAAATTGTAGCCCTCCACAATTCTGGTTCATCCTTGGGAGCAATTCCAAATGCCTGAAGGTACCATGTTCATCTGTACAAACAATAGTACGCAAGTATAAACACCATGGGACCACGCAGCTGTCATACCGCTCAGGAAGGAGACTCCGTTTTGTCTGCTAGAGATGAATGTACTTTGGTGCAAAAAGTTCAAATCAATCCCAGAACAACAGCAAAGGACCTTGTGAAGATGCTGGAGGAAACGGGTACAAAAGTATCTATATCCACAGTAAAACGAGTCCTATATCGACATAACCTGAAAGGCCGCTCAGCAAGGAAGAAACCACTGCTCCAAAACCCCCATAAAAAAAGCCAGACCACGGTTTGCAACTTCACATGGGGACAAAGATCGTACTTTTTGGAGAAATGTCCTCTGGTCTGATGAAACAAAAATATAACTGTTTGGCCATAATGACCATCGTTATGTTTGGAGGAAAAAGGGGGAGGCTTGCAATCCGAAGAACACCATCCCAATAGTGACGATCGGAGAAGTGAAGCACAAGGGTGGCAGCATCATGTTGTGGGGGTGCTTTGCTGCAGGAGGGACTGGTGCACTTTACAAAATAGATGGCATCACGTGGAGGCCTAGAAACCTGACTCAGTTACACCAGCTCTATCAGGAGGAATGGGCCAAAATTCACCCAACTTATTGTGGGAAGCTTGTGGAAGGCACCACAATGTTGCATGTAGTACAGGCTAACAGTGATAGGACCGCAATGTAGCATGTAGTACTGTCACGCCCTGACCTTAGAGAGCCTTTTATTCTCTAATTTGGTTAGGTCGGGGTGTGACTCGGGTCGGTACTCTAGTTTTTGTATTTCTATGCTGGCATGGTATGGTTCCCAATCAGAGGCAGCTGTCAATCGTTGTCTCTGATTGGGGATCATAGTTAGGCAGCCTTTTCTCCACCTGTTGTTTGTGGGATCTTGTTTATGTATTGCTGCTTGTGAGCATAGCTTCACATTTATTTCACCGTGGTCGATTTACAACAACGATCAAAGTACAGACTAACAGTTACACCACAATGTAAAGTTTTAGTTCAACTTTTATTTAACCAGGCAAGTCCGTTAAAGAACAAATTCTTATTTACAATGACGGCCTACACCGGCCAAACTCGAACGACGCTGGGCCACTTGTGCTCCGCCCTATGGAACTCGCGATCACGGCCGGTTGTGATACAGCCTGGATTCGAACCAGGGTGTATGTAGTGACGCCTCAAGCACTGAGATGCAGTGCCTTTAGACTGCTGAGCCATTCGGGAGCCATGACCTCTTCTCATTAAATATTAGGACCAACACTTTACATGTTGCATTTATATTTTTGTTCAGAGTACAGTACTAATCAAACGTTTGGACACACCTACTCATTGAAGGGTTTTTCTTTATTGCTAGTCCTTCGTACGAGACTTCAGTTGGAGTGCTGCTGTGCTCACTGTCACTTGAAAGAGAAAGAAAGAAAGAGAGAAAGAAAGAGAAAGAAAGAGAGAAAGAAAGAGAGAGAAAGAGAGAAAGAAAGAGAGAAAGAAAGAGAAAGTGAGAAAGAAAGAGAGAAAGAAAGAAAGAGAAAGAAAGAAAGAAAGAAAGAGAGAGAAAGAAAGAGAGAAAGAAAGAAAGAAAGAAAGAAAGAGAAAGAAAGAAAGAAAGAAAGAAAGAAAGAGAGAAAGAGAGAGAGAGAGAGAGAGAGAGAAAGAAAGAGAGAAAGAAAGAAAGAAAGAAAGAGTAACTGAAAGAGGGAGTGAAAACAGATCTCGATAGGATACAGTTACACAGACAGAACAGGGGCATTCTCTCTGTCTGTATACCACGTTACTGCACTTTATCTGCAAATGTGAGATAGTTCAAAACAGCTGGAGGTCTCGCCACATTTTGTCGAGGAGACATCTTTAATCATATTTAATTTGCCTTATCTGGAACTATTTTTAAGTGTGAGAGAGTGCTGATACCCTCAGCATTATGACTGGTTGGTGTCGGAGGCTGAGGAGAGGAGTGGAGAGGAGGAGAGGAGATGAAAGCAGAGGAGAGAGGAATAGGATTGTTATAGTGTGGAGGATGGAGGGAGATAGTCACATTAGTTTTCTACCTGATGCTTGTGGTTGTGACTGATTGTGGTGTGAGAATGAAAGAAGGACTGAGATTAGAGAGTGTTTATAGTTTCAGATAGTTTGAGTTAGGGGTGGGGTGGGGTGGGGGGGGGGGGGGGGTGTGGGGTGGGGGGGGGGTTACCTTGTGGTATTTCTCAAATGTATGCTTTAGTCACAACTACCAAGTCTAGGATGAGTGAACAACAGGATTTGGGTATGAGGTAGCCCTAAAGGCCTAATCAACAGGATTTGGGTATGAGGTAGCCCTAAAGGCCTAATCAATAGTGTCCGGTTAACTTTATGAGCACAACAGGATTTGGGTATGAGGTAGCCCTAAAGGACTAATCAATAGTGTCCGGTTAACTTTATGAGCACAACAGGATTTGGGTATGAGGTAGCCCTAAAGGCCTAATCAATAGTGTCCGGTTAACTTTATGAGCACAACATGATTTGGGTATGAGGTAGCCCTAAAGGCCTAATCAATAGTGTCCGGTTAACTTTATGAGCACAACATGATTTGGGTATGAGGTAGCCCTAAAGGCCTAATCAATAGTGTCCGGTTAACTTTATGAGCACAACATGATTTGGGTATGAGGTAGCCCTAAAGGCCTAATCAATAGTGTCCAGTTAACTTTATGAGCACAACATGATTTGGGTATGAGGTAGCCCTAAAGGCCTAATCAATAGTGTCCAGTTAACTTTATGAGCACAACATGATTTGGGTATGAGGTAGCCCTAAAGGCCTAATCAATAGTGTCTGGTTAACTTTATGAGCACAACAGGATTTGGGTATGAGGTAGCCCTAAAGGCCTAATCAATAGTGTCCAGTTAACTTTATGAGCACAACAGGATTTGGGTATGAGGTAGCCCTAAAGGCCTAATCAATAGTGTCCGGTTAACTTTATGAGCACAACATGATTTGGGTATGAGGTAGCCCTAAAGGCCTAATCAATAGTGTCCAGTTAACTTTATGAGCACAACATGATTTGGGTATGAGGTAGCCCTAAAGGCCTAATCAATAGTGTCCGGTTAACTTTATGAGCACAACAGGATTTGGGTATGAGGTAGCCCTAAAGGCCTAATCAATAGTGTCCGGTTAACTTTATGAGCACAACAGGATTTGGGTATGAGGTAGCCCTAAAGGCCTAATCAATAGTGTCCGGTTAACTTTATGAGCACAACATGATTTGGGTATGAGGTAGCCCTAAAGGCCTAATCAATAGTGTCCAGTTAACTTTATGAGCACAACATGATTTGGGTATGAGGTAGCCCTAAAGGCCTAATCAATAGTGTCCAGTTAACTTTATGAGCACAACATGATTTGGGTATGAGGTAGCCCTAAAGGCCTAATCAATAGTGTCCAGTTAACTTTATGAGCACAACATGATTTGGGTATGAGGTAGCCCTAAAGGCCTAATCAATAGTGTCCGGTTAACTTTATGAGCACAACATGATTTGGGTATGAGGTAGCCCTAAAGGCCTAATCAATAGTGTCCAGTTAACTTTATGAGCACAACATGATTTGGGTATGAGGTAGCCCTAAAGGCCTAATCAACAGGATTTGGGTATGAGGTAGCCCTAAAGGCCTAATCAACAGGATTTGGGTATGAGGTAGCCCTAAAGGCCTAATCAATAGTGGAGCTTTGTGTTTCCGGTTAACTTGATTTGTTTTCACACACTGTTGCTGGTATTTTGGCCAGTGGACCACTGGTGCTGTTGAATGCAGTATAGGTGTATGGAGCTCTCTACATGTAGAGTAGTCGGTCTGGGCTGCTGCTCTCCATTGCTGTAATGGGTCATACATGTTTCTGCTTTACATGGTGTTTGGTTGCAGGTTTCGTTTTTTGGGTTATTCATTGTCAAATCTTTAAAAACCAAAGCCATACTGCGACATTTTAGTAGCCTATCTAGGACTGTGGCATGTGTCTGAACACTCCCTCCTCTGTGCTCTGTAAACAGGACTGTGAACACTCTCCCTCCTCTGTGCTCTGTAAACAGGACTGTGAACACTCTCCCTCCTCTGTGCTCTGTAAACAGGACTGTGAACACTCTCCCTCCTCTGTACTCTGTAAACAGGACTGTGAACACTCTCCCTCCTCTGTACTCTGTAAACAGGACTGTGAACACTCTCCCTCCTCTGTGCTCTGTAAACAGGACTGTGAACACACTCCCTCCTCTGTGCTCTGTAAACAGGACTGTGAACACTCTCCCTCCTCTGTGCTCTGTAAACAGGACTGTGAACACTCTCCCTCCTCTGTACTCTGTAAACAGGACTGTGAACACTCTCCCTCCTCTGTGCTCTGTAAACAGGACTGTGAACACTCTCCCTCCTCTGTGCTCTGTAAACAGGACTGTGAACACTCTCCCTCCTCTGTGCTCTGTAAACAGGACTGTGAACACTCTCCCTCCTCTGTGCTCTGTAAACAGGACTGTGAACACTCTCCCTCCTCTGTGCTCTGTAAACAGGACTGTGAACACTCTCCCTCCTCTGTGCTCTGTAAACAGGACTGTGAACACTCTCCCTCCTCTGTGCTCTGTAAACAGGACTGTGAACACTCTCCCTCCTCTGTGCTCTGTAAACAGGACTGTGAACACTCTCCCTCCTCTGTGCTCTGTAAACAGGACTGTGAACACTCTCCCTCCTCTGTGCTCTGTAAACAGGACTGTGGCATGTGTCTGAACACTCTCCCTCCGCTGTGCTCTGTAAACGGGACTGTGACATGTGCCTGAACACTCTCCCTCAGCTGGGACACACAGAAAGCAGCGCAATTGATGTTGAATTCACAAAATGTGAGCGCATCAGGCTGTAATTTCATGAAGTAGATGACTCAACTGTTGACTCTGATTTATACACATTATGCTCATGTGTCCTATTGTCCTTCAACGTGTTCTGTAATGGCCTGTTAGAACTGAAACTTGGCATGGCCATTTAACCTTTAACCTTTCGGCCTGGTAGAACATTCGGTCTGTGCCGTAGGTGCTGTGCGCTGGCTGGCTCGTGTGTGTGTGTGTGTGTGTGTGTTTGGTGCGCAGCATGTTGGCAGTGCTTGCTGGGACTTGTAGTGCATCGCATCTCAGCCTGTACGGTAGCAGGCCAAAATGAATTGAGAACCCAAATCAATGGGCAGGCTGGATAGATTTGTATCGTAGTCCCGGATTCGGCCCGCTGGCCTTGTGTTTTCCATGTGTTGTAAACTGTCGCGAAATAGCCATTAATGATCCAAACGGTTACATCATCAGGCCTGGGCTGTATCTAATGCCCCTTTCTGGGCCTTCTGAACTGTCCAGAATAGACCCATACGGATCCAAACGGTTACATCATCAGGCCTCGGCTGTATCTAATGCCCCTTTCTGGGCCTTCTGAACTGTCCAGAATAGACCCATACGGATCCAAACGGTTACATCATCAGGCCTCGGCTGTATCTAATGCACCTTTCTGGGCCTTCTGAACTGTCCAGAAAAGATCCAAACGGTTACATCATCAGGCCTGGGCTGTATCTAATGCACCTTTCTGGGCCTTCTGAACTGTCCAGAATAGACCCATACGGATCCAAACGGTTACATCATCAGGCCTGGGCTGTATCTAATGCACCTTTCTGGGCCTTCTGAACTGTCCAGAAAAGATCCAAACGGTTACATCATCAGGCCTGGGCTGTATCTAATGCACCTTTCTGGGCCTTCTGAACTGTCCAGAAAAGATCCAAACGGTTACATCATCAGGCCTCGGCTGTATGCAGTTATTTCGGCATGAAGCATTCGAATCAGGACGCTCGAGCGGTTATTATTCAAATTAGCCTGCATCACTGCAGTTTTACAGCCCAGGACAATAATTATTCACTTGATACCAATAATCCATTCCTCATTTGCACGGTGTTGGTGTAGCCTATGTAGAAGTATTGTTTTGTCTAAATCCATAGTGGGGCTTTGTGTGTCTGGGGACCACAGAGCGCAGCCTGGAGGAACACAGATCTTTTCATATTCTGTTATAACTTTATTTATTTTTTCTTGCGCTTTGACAGATACATATTTCTAGCCTTACTATATTACCTAATGAATGGCCTAAATATCTAGCTAATATTTAGCTTCTTACTTCGGCTACACATCTCTAGGCTCTCTGTCTTTCAGCTGTTCCCGTGCGCAGTTATGCAATAAGGCACGAGGGGTTGTGGTATATATGACCAGTACTCCGCGGCTAAGGGCTGTTCTTACCCACGATGCATCGCGGAGTGCCTGGACACAGACCTTAGCTGTGGTATATCGGCCATATATATCACAAACCCCTTATTTGCTGTTACCAACATAATTAGAGCAGTAAAAAATAAATGTTTTGTCATACCCGTGTTATAAGGTCTGATATACCACAGCCAATCAGCCATTCAGCATTCAGAGCTTGAACCACCCAGTTTATAATATAGATTTATAGGCTAAACAAGCCTCTCCACAATGGGCCAATTCCTCTTCATGTGAAGCCTGAAAGTTGGTGTGATCACTTTGGCCAGATGTTTGTACAGGACAGACAGAGAGATGAGCACCAAAAAATAAAAAAATTAACCAAAACATTTCCAAATTAATTGAATTAATTATTCAAATAAATTGAAATCACTTTGCAATCCACTTGAGCAATGAGGCAAGCAATAGATGATGTAAAATATGTGCTATATATATATAATATATATAATATATATAAATATGATAAACAGTATTTTTCATTGTTGAACGACTACATTTAAATATTTGTTTCTATGTTATTCTGTATACTGTGTACAAAACATTAAGAACACCTTCCTAATATTTAGTTGAACACCCTAAATTCTTCGGGGCATGGACTCTACAAGGTGTTGAAAGTGTTCCCACAGGGATGCTGACCAATGTTGACTCCAACGCTTCCCACAGTTGTGTCAAGTTGGCTGGTTGTCCTTTGGGTGGTGGACCATTCTTGATACACACGGGAAACTGTTGAGTGTGAAAAACACAGCAGCGTTGCAGTTCTTGACACAAACCGGTGCACCTGGCACCTACTACCACACCCTGTTCAAAGGCACTTAAATATTTTGTCTTGCCCATTCACCATCTGAATGTCACACATACACAATCCATGTCTCAATTGTCTCAAGGCTTAAAAATCCTTCTTTAACCACCTGTCTCCTCCCCTTCATCTACACTGATTGAAGTGGATTTAACAAGGGACATCAATAAGGGATCATAGATTTCACCTGGATTCACCTGGTCAGTCTATGTCATGGAGCTAGCAGGTGTTCCTAATGTTTTGTACACTCAGTGTACATTGAATTATGATTTGCAGGTGTCACTATGACCCTGAACCACTGAGTGGTCAGTGTTACCATCTTATTAGAGATAACCTTCTCCCATTTTGACTGTTATATTGTTTGTTTTTATGCATCTCTGTGTGATGTTCTATCTATTCCCTGGGTCATTTCATGTGTCAAATCAAATCAAATGTTTTTTTTTTTGTTACATGCACCAATTACAACTAGTGTAGTAGAACTTACCATGAAATGCTGAATACGACCTTACCATGAAATGCTGAATACAACCTTACCATGAAATGCTGAATACAACCTTACCATGAAATGCTGAATACAACCTTACCATGAAATGCTGAATACAACCTTACCATGAAGTACTGAATACAACCTTACCATGAAATGCTGAATACAACCTTACCATGAAATGGTGAATACAACCTTACCATGAAGTACTTACTTACAAGTCCTTAAACCAACAATGCAGTAGAATAAATAGTTAATACAATATTTACTAAATAAACTAAAGTGAAAAATAAAAAATGACTAAAGGGGCGAAGTGACTGATAATAAACAGATAAGACTAAGATAATAAACAGATAAGACTAAGATAATAAACAGCTAAGACTAAGATAATGAACAGCTAAGATAAGACTAAGATAATAAACAGATAAGATAAGACTAAGATAATAAACAGCTAAGACTAAGATAATAAACAGATAAGATAAGACTAAGATAATAACCAGCTAAGATAAGACTAAGATAATAAACAGATAAGACTAAGATAATAAACAGATAAGACTAAGATAATAAACAGCTAAGACTAAGATAATGAACAGCTAAGATAAGACTAAGATAATAAACAGATAAGATAAGACTAAGATAATAAACAGCTAAGACTAAGATAATAAACAGATAAGATAAGACTAAGATAATAACCAGCTAAGATAAGACTAAGATAATAAACAGCTAAGACTAAGATAATAAACAGATAAGATAAGACTAAGATAATAACAGCTAAGATAAGACTAAGATAATAAACAGATAAGATAAGACTAAGATAATAAACAGATAAGATAAGACTAAGATAATAAACAGCTAAGATAAGATAATAAACAGATAAGACTAAGATAATAATCATCTAAGATAAGACTAAGATAATAAACAGCTAAGATAAGACTAAGATAATAAACAGATAAGATAAGGGAGCAGGGTGGGAACAACCTCATGACCCTAGGAGAGGAGGGGGGAGCAGGGTGGGAACAGCCTCATCATGACCCTAGGAGAGGAGGGGGGAGCAGTGTAGTAACAGCCTCATCATGACCCTTGGAGAGGAGAGAAGGGGGTGGAGGGAACAGCCAAGGTCATAGAGGAGTACAAGTCTAAAGCAAGATGAACACACACACACACACACACACACACACACACACACACAATTGAGCTCTCAAAACTAAGACATCTAAATGTAGTGCTCCTTCCTAGTGAAGAAGGGGTTTTCCCCAAGCAGGTTGTAAAAACCTACTCTCCTCTCAACTCCCCCTCTCCTCCCTCCTCCGTGATTTGAAATGCAAAGTTAACAGATTTCTCTTTCAGCCCCTAGCTCTCTATAGTCTCTCTTAATCTATTTTAATGTGTCAGAAAGCCTTTCTTGGGAGTCTCTGAGATATTTCACACTTAAGTTGTTTGCAAAGTCGCTCTGAATTAGAGTGGAGTGGAAACTTTTTGAGAGTGTGTGTGTGTGTGTATGTGTGTATGTGTGTGTGTGTACGTGTGTGTGTGTACGTGTGTGTGTGTACACGGGTACGGGCGAGAGAGTGTGTGTGTGTGTGTACGTGTGTGTGTGTGTACATGTGTACGGGCGAGAGAGTGTGTGAGGAAGGGAGTACAGTTCTGTGTGATGCTTTGTGTGTGTGCGTGTCGTGTGCGAATGCTTTCGTGATGAGAGGCATTGTTTTCCATAGGCGCAGAAAAGGCTCCTGGGCACTTGCAGCCATCAAGGTCTCCTCCACCCCCCAAAAAATATATTAGTCTCGGGGGCTTTACAAAAAAAATTTCCTCAAACACTATGTAGTAAAAACAAAGTGCCATCTGCCTCACTGGGGACGGACTGACATAGACACGGCTGACAGCCACATTCTCCAACGTTGACTAACATTAGACAGACATGGTGTAAAAACATCAATGGTTAGGCCTGGCATGGCTGTAGAAAACCTGTCTAATCCCTCTAGTAGTTAGTTGAATACCTGTCTATTCCCTCTAGTAGTTGAATACCTGTCTAATCCCTCTAGTAGTTAGTTGAATACCTGTCTATTCCCTCTAGTAGTTGAATACCTGTCTAATCCCTCTAGTAGTTAGTTGAATATCTGTCTATTCCCTCTAGTAGTTAGTTGAATACCTGTCTATTCCCTCTAGTAGTTGAATACCTGTCTAATCCCTCTAGTAGTTAGTTGAATATCTGTCTATTCCCTCTAGTAGGTAGTTGAATACCTGTCTAATCCCTCTAGTAGGTAGTTGAATACCTGTCTAATCCCTCTAGTAGTTAGTTGAATATCTGTCTATTCCCTCTAGTAGTTAGTTGAATATCTGTCTATTCCCTCTAGTAGTTAGTTGAATACCTGTCTAATCCCTCTAATAGTTGAATACCTGTCTAATCCCTCTAGTAGTTAGTTGAATACCTGTCTAATCCCTCTAATAGTGGAATACCTGTCTAATCCCTCTAGTAGTTAGTTGAATACCTGTCTAATCCCTCTAGTAGGTAGTTGAATACCTGTCTAATCCCTCTAGTAGTTAGTTGAATACCTGTCTAATCCCTCTAATAGTTGAATACCTGTCTAATCCCTCTAGTAGTTAGTTGAATACCTGTCTAATCCCTCTAATAGTGGAATACCTGTCTAATCCCTCTAGTAGTTAGTTGAATAGATGTCTAATCCCTCTAATAGTGGAATACCTGTCTAATCCCTCTAGTAGTTAGTTGAATACCTGTCTAATCCCTCTAGTAGGTAGTTGAATACCTGTCTAATCCCTCTAGTAGTTAGTTGAATGCCTGTCTAATCCCTCTAGTAGTTGAATACCTGTCTAATCCCTCTAGTAGTTGAATACCTGTCTAATCCCTCTACAGTTGAATGCCTGTCTAATCCCTCTAGTAGTTAGTTGAATACCTGTCTAATCCCTCTAGTAGTTAGTTGAATACCTGTCTAATCCCTCTAGTAGTTGAATACCTGTCTAATCCCTCTAGTAGTTAGTTGAATATCTGTCTAATCCCTCTAGTAGTTAGTTGAATACCTGTCTAATCCCTCTAGTAGTTAGTTGAATACTTGTCTAATCCCTCTAGTAGTTAGTTGAATACCTGTCTAATCCCTCTAGTAGTTGAATACCTGTCTAATCCCTCTAGTAGTTGAATACCTGTCTAATCCCTCTAGTAGTTGAATACCTGTCTAATCCCTCTAGTAGTTAGTTGAATACTTGTCTAATCCCTCTAGTAGTTAGTTGAATACCTGTCTAATCCCTCTAGTAGTTGAATACCTGTCTAATCCCTCTAGTAGGTAGTTGAATACCTGTCTAATCCCTCTAGTAGGTAGTTGAATACCTGTCTAATCCCTCTAGTAGTTAGTTGAATACCTGTCTAATCCCTCTAGTAGTTAGTTGAATACCTGTCTAATCCCTCTAGTAGTTGAATACCTGTCTAATCCCTCTAGTAGTTAGTTGAATACCTGTCTAATCCCTCTAGTAGTTAGTTGAATATCTGTCTATTCCCTCTAGTAGTTAGTTGAATACCTGTCTAATCCCTCTAGTAGTTGAATACCTGTCTAATCCCTCTAGTAGTTAGTTGAATACCTGTCTAATCCCTCTAATAGTTGAATACCTGTCTAATCCCTCTAGTAGTTGAATACCTGTCTAATCCCTCTAGTAGTTAGTTGAATACCTGTCTAATCCCTCTAGTAGTTAGTTGAATATCTGTCTAATCCCTCTAGTAGTTAGTTGAATACCTGTCTATTCCCTCTAGTAGTTGAATACCTGTCTAATCCCTCTAGTAGTTAGTTGAATACCTGTCTATTCCCTCTAGTAGTTAGTTGAATATCTGTCTATTCCCTCTAGTAGGTAGTTGAATACCTGTCTAATCCCTCTAGTAGGTAGTTGAATACCTGTCTAATCCCTCTAGTAGTTAGTTGAATATCTGTCTATTCCCTCTAGTAGTTAGTTGAATACCTGTCTAATCCCTCTAATAGTTGAATACCTGTCTAATCCCTCTAGTAGTTAGTTGAATACCTGTCTAATCCCTCTAATAGTGGAATACCTGTCTAATCCCTCTAGTAGTTGAATACCTGTCTAATCCCTCTAATAGTGGAATACCTGTCTAATCCTTCTAGTAGTTAGTTGAATACCTGTCTAATCCCTCTAGTAGTTAGTTGAATGCCTGTCTAATCCCTCTAGTAGTTAGTTGAATACCTGTCTAATCCCTCTAATAGTTGAATACCTGTCTAATCCCTCTAGTAGTTAGTTGAATACCTGTCTAATCCCTCTAATAGTGGAATACCTGTCTAATCCCTCTAGTAGTTAGTTGAATATCTGTCTATTCCCTCTAGTAGTTAGTTGAATACCTGTCTAATCCCTCTAATAGTTGAATACCTGTCTAATCCCTCTAGTAGTTGAATACCTGTCTAATCCCTCTAATAGTGGAATACCTGTCTAATCCCTCTAGTAGTTAGTTGAATACCTGTCTAATCCCTCTAGTAGGTAGTTGAATACCTGTCTAATCCCTCTAGTAGTTAGTTGAATGCCTGTCTAATCCCTCTAGTAGTTAGTTGAATACCTGTCTAATCCCTCTAATAGTGGAATACCTGTCTAATCCCTCTAGTAGTTAGTTGAATACCTGTCTATTCCCTCTAGTAGTTAGTTGAATACCTGTCTATTCCCTCTAGTAGTTGAATACCTGTCTAATCCCTCTAATAGTGGAATACCTGTCTAATCCCTCTAGTAGTTAGTTGAATACCTGTCTAATCCCTCTAGTAGGTAGTTGAATACCTGTCTAATCCCTCTAGTAGTTAGTTGAATGCCTGTCTAATCCCTCTAGTAGTTAGTTGAATACCTGTCTAATCCCTCTAATAGTTGAATACCTGTCTAATCCCTCTAGTAGTTAGTTGAATACCTGTCTAATCCCTCTAATAGTGGAATACCTGTCTAATCCCTCTAGTAGTTAGTTGAATAGATGTCTAATCCCTCTAATAGTGGAATACCTGTCTAATCCCTCTAGTAGTTAGTTGAATACCTGTCTAATCCCTCTAGTAGGTAGTTGAATACCTGTCTAATCCCTCTAGTAGTTAGTTGAATGCCTGTCTAATCCCTCTAGTAGTTGAATACCTGTCTAATCCCTCTAGTAGTTGAATACCTGTCTAATCCCTCTACAGTTGAATGCCTGTCTAATCCCTCTACAGTTGAATACCTGTCTAATCCCTCTAGTAGTTAGTTGAATACCTGTCTAATCCCTCTAGTAGTTAGTTGAATACCTGTCTAATCCCTCTAGTAGTTGAATACCTGTCTAATCCCTCTAGTAGTTGAATACCTGTCTAATCCCTCTAGTAGTTAGTTGAATATCTGTCTAATCCCTCTAGTAGTTAGTTGAATACCTGTCTAATCCCTCTAGTAGTTAGTTGAATACTTGTCTAATCCCTCTAGTAGTTAGTTGAATACCTGTCTAATCCCTCTAGTAGTTGAATACCTGTCTAATCCCTCTAGTAGTTGAATACCTGTCTAATCCCTCTAGTAGTTGAATACCTGTCTAATCCCTCTAGTAGTTAGTTGAATACTTGTCTAATCCCTCTAGTAGTTAGTTGAATACCTGTCTAATCCCTCTAGTAGTTGAATACCTGTCTAATCCCTCTAGTAGGTAGTTGAATACCTGTCTAATCCCTCTAGTAGGTAGTTGAATACCTGTCTAATCCCTCTAGTAGTTAGTTGAATACCTGTCTAATCCCTCTAGTAGTTAGTTGAATACCTGTCTAATCCCTCTAGTAGTTGAATACCTGTCTAATCCCTCTAGTAGTTAGTTGAATACCTGTCTAATCCCTCTAGTAGTTAGTTGAATATCTGTCTATTCCCTCTAGTAGTTAGTTGAATACCTGTCTATTCCCTCTAGTAGTTGAATACCTGTCTAATCCCTCTAATAGTGGAATACCTGTCTAATCCCTCTAGTAGTTAGTTGAATACCTGTCTAATCCCTCTAGTAGGTAGTTGAATACCTGTCTAATCCCTCTAGTAGTTAGTTGAATGCCTGTCTAATCCCTCTAGTAGTTAGTTGAATACCTGTCTAATCCCTCTAATAGTTGAATACCTGTCTAATCCCTCTAGTAGTTAGTTGAATACCTGTCTAATCCCTCTAATAGTGGAATACCTGTCTAATCCCTCTAGTAGTTAGTTGAATAGATGTCTAATCCCTCTAATAGTGGAATACCTGTCTAATCCCTCTAGTAGTTAGTTGAATACCTGTCTAATCCCTCTAATAGTGGAATACCTGTCTAATCCCTCTAGTAGTTAGTTGAATGCCTGTCTAATCCCTCTAGTAGTTGAATACCTGTCTAATCCCTCTAGTAGTTGAATACCTGTCTAATCCCTCTACAGTTGAATGCCTGTCTAATCCCTCTACAGTTGAATACCTGTCTAATCCCTCTAGTAGTTAGTTGAATACCTGTCTAATCCCTCTAGTAGTTAGTTGAATACCTGTCTAATCCCTCTAGTAGTTGAATACCTGTCTAATCCCTCTAGTAGTTGAATACCTGTCTAATCCCTCTAGTAGTTAGTTGAATATCTGTCTAATCCCTCTAGTAGTTAGTTGAATACCTGTCTAATCCCTCTAGTAGTTAGTTGAATACTTGTCTAATCCCTCTAGTAGTTAGTTGAATACCTGTCTAATCCCTCTAGTAGTTGAATACCTGTCTAATCCCTCTAGTAGTTGAATACCTGTCTAATCCCTCTAGTAGTTGAATACCTGTCTAATCCCTCTAGTAGTTAGTTGAATACTTGTCTAATCCCTCTAGTAGTTAGTTGAATACCTGTCTAATCCCTCTAGTAGTTGAATACCTGTCTAATCCCTCTAGTAGGTAGTTGAATACCTGTCTAATCCCTCTAGTAGGTAGTTGAATACCTGTCTAATCCCTCTAGTAGTTAGTTGAATACCTGTCTAATCCCTCTAGTAGTTAGTTGAATACCTGTCTAATCCCTCTAGTAGTTGAATACCTGTCTAATCCCTCTAGTAGTTAGTTGAATACCTGTCTAATCCCTCTAGTAGTTAGTTGAATATCTGTCTATTCCCTCTAGTAGTTAGTTGAATACCTGTCTAATCCCTCTAGTAGTTGAATACCTGTCTAATCCCTCTAGTAGTTAGTTGAATACCTGTCTAATCCCTCTAATAGTTGAATACCTGTCTAATCCCTCTAGTAGTTGAATACCTGTCTAATCCCTCTAATAGTTGAATACCTGTCTAATCCCTCTAGTAGTTAGTTGAATACCTGTCTAATCCCTCTAATAGTTGAATACCTGTCTAATCCCTCTAGTAGTTAGTTGAATACCTGTCTAATCCCTCTAGTAGTTAGTTGAATACCTGTCTAATCCCTGTACAGTTGAATACCTGTCTAATCCCTCTAGTAGTTGAATACCTGTCTAATCCCTCTAGTAGTTAGTTGAATACCTGTCTAATCCCTCTAGTAGTTGAATACCTGTCTAATCCCTCTAGTAGTTAGTTGAATATCTGTCTATTCCCTCTAGTAGTTAGTTGAATACCTGTCTAATCCCTCTAGTAGTTGAATACCTGTCTAATCCCTCTAGTAGTTAGTTGAATACCTGTCTAATCCCTCTAGTAGTTGAATACCTTTCTAATCCCTCTAGTAGTTGAATACCTGTGTAATCCCTCTAGTAGTTGAATACCTGTGTAATCCCTCTAGTACCTGTCGAACCTGTCTACATCTGTGTTGCTGGTTAATATACCTCATCTATGTCTGTGTTGCTGGTTAATATACCACCTCTATGTCTGTGTTGCTGGTTAATATACCTCCTCTATGTTGGGGTTGCTTGTTCATATACCTCTTCTATGTCTGTGTTGCTGGTTAATATACAGTGCCTTGCGAAAGTATTCGGCCCCCTTGAACTTTGCGACCTTTTGACACATTTCAGGCTTCAAACATAAAGATATAAAACTGTATTTTTTTGTGAAGAATCAACAACAAGTGGGACACAATCATGAAGTGGAACAACATTTATTGGATATTTCAAACTTTTTTAACAAATCAAAAACTGAAAAATTGGGCGTGCAAAATTATTCAGCCCCTTTACTTTCAGTGCAGCAAACTCTCTCCAGAAGTTCAGTGAGGATCTCTGAATGATCCAATGTTGACCTAAATGACTAATGATGATAAATACAATCCACCTGTGTGTAATCAAGTCTCCGTATAAATGCACCTGCACTGTGATAGTCTCAGAGGTCCGTCAAAAGCGCAGAGAGCATCATGAAGAACAAGGAACACACCAGGCAGGTCCGAGATACTGTTGTGAAGAAGTTTAAAGCCGGATTTGGATACAAAAAGATTTCCCAAACTTTAAACATCCCAAGGAGCACTGTGCAAGCGATAATATTGAAATGGAAGGAGTATCAGACCACTGCAAATCTACCAAGACCTGGCCGTCCCTCTAAACTTTCAGCTCATACAAGGAGAAGACTGATCAGAGATGCAGCCAAGAGGCCCATGATCACTCTGGATGAACTGCAGAGATCTACAGCTGAGGTGGGAGACTCTGTACATAGGACAACAATCAGTCGTATATTGCACAAATCTGGCCTTTATGGAAGAGTGGCAAGAAGAAAGCCATTTCTTAAAGATATCCATAAAAAGTGTAGTTTAAAGTTTGCCACAAGTCACCTGGGAGACACACCAAACATGTGGAAGAAGGTGCTCTGGTCAGATGAAACCAAAATTGAACTTTTTGGCAACAATGCAAAACGTTATGTTTGGCGTAAAAGCAACACAGCTGAACACACCATCCCCACTGTCAAACATGGTGGTGGCAGCATCATGGTTTGGGCCAGCTTTTCTTCAGCAGGGACAGGGAAGATGGTTAAAATTGATGGGAAGATGGATGGAGCCAAATACAGGACCATTCTGGAAGAAAACCTGATGGAGTCTGCAAAAGACCTGAGACTGGGACGGAGATTTGTCTTCCAACAAGACAATGATCCAAAACATAAAGCAAAATCTACAATGGAATGGTTCAAAAATAAACATATCCAGGTGTTAGAATGGCCAAGTCAAAGTCCAGACCTGAATCCAATCGAGAATCTGTGGAAAGAACTGAAAACTGCTGTTCACAAATGCTCTCCATCCAACCTCACTGAGCTCGAGCTGTTTTGCAAGGAGGAATGGGAAAAAATGTCAGTCTCTCGATGTGCAAAACTGATAGAGACATACCCCAAGCGACTTACAGCTGTAATCGCAGCAAAAGGTGGCGCTACAAAGTATTAACTTAAGGGGGCTGAATAATTTTGCACGCCCAATTTTTCAGTTTTTGATTTGTTAAAAAAGTTTGAAATATCCAATAAATGTCGTTCCACTTCATGATTGTGTCCCACTTGTTGTTGATTCTTCACAAAAAAATACAGTTTTATATCTTCATGTTTGAAGCCTGGAATGTGGCAAAAGGTCGCAAAGTTCTCTCTCTCTCTCTCCCTCTCTCTCTCTCTTACACACACACACACACACACACACACACACACACACACAGATGGCAACATTCGCGCAAATCTGAAAGCGTGAACCACCGCATTTAAACATGGCAAGGTGACTGGGAATATGGCAGAATACAGACAGAGCGGTCATTCCCTTCGCAAGCCAATCAAACAGGGAAAACGTCAGTATAGAGACAAAGTGGAGACGCAATTCAACGGCTCAGACACAAGACGTATGAGGCAGGGTCTACAAAGGGAAAGCCAGCCACGTCGCGGACACCGACGTCTTGCTCCCAGACAAACTAAACACCTTCTTCTCCCGCTTTGAGGATAACACAGTGGCACTGACGCGACCCGCTACCAAGGACTGTGGGCTCTCCTTCTCCGTGGCCGACGTGAGTAAAACATTTAAACGTGTTAACCGTAGCAAGGCTGCCGGCCCAGACGGCATCCCCAGCCGCGTCCTCAGAGCATGACCAGCAGGCTGGAGTGTTTACAGACATATTCAATCTCTCCCTATCCCAGTCTGCTGTTCCCACATGCTTCAAGATCCCATAATTGTTCCTGTACCCAAGAAGGCAACTAAATGACTACCGCCCCGTAGCCCTCACTTCTCATGAAGTGCTTTGAGAGACTAGTCAAGGATCATATCACCTCCACCTTACTGGCCACCATAGACCCACTTCAGTTTGCATACAGCCCCAACAGGTCCACAGACGATGCAATCCACATCACACTGCCCTATCCCATCTGGACAAGAGGAATACCTATGTAAGAATGCTGTTCATTGACTACAGCTCAGCATTTAACACCATAGTACCCTCCAAACTTGTCATCAAGCTCGAGACCCTGGGTCTCAACCCCGCCCTGTGCAATTGGGTCCTGGACTTCCTGACGGGTCGCCCCCAGGTGGTGAAGATAGGAAACATCGCCTCCACTTTGCTGACCCTCAACACTGGGGCCTCACAAGGGTGCGTGCTCAGCCCCCTCCCATACTTGTTGTTCACCCACGACTGCGTGGCCATACACGCCTCCAACTCAATCATCAAGTTTGTTGATGACGCCACAGTGGTAGGCGTGATTACTAACAGCAACGAGACAGTCTACAGGTAGGAGGTGAGGGCCCTCGGAGTGTGGTGTCAGGAAAATAACCTCACACTGATCGTGGACTTCAGGAAACAGTAGAGAGAGCACCCCCCTATCCAAATCGACGGGACAGTAGTGGAGAAGGTGGAACGTTTTGAGTACAAGTCAGAGGGAGCACCCCCCTATCCACTAACTGAATTGGTCCACCCACACAGACAGCGTTGTGAAGAAGGCGCAGCAGCGCCTCTTCAACCTCAGGAGGCTGAAGAAAATGTGGCTTGTCACCTAAAACCCTCACAAACTTCTACAGATGCACAATTGAGAGCATCCTGTCGGACTGTATCACCGCCTGGTACGGCAACTGCTCCGCCCTGAACCTAAAGGCTCTCCAGAGAGTAGTGAGGTCTGCACAACGCATCACCGGGGGCAAACTACCTGCCCTCCATGACACCTACAGCACCCGATGTCACAGGAAGGCTAAAAAGATCATCAAGGACAACAACCACCCGAGCCACTGCCTGTTCACCCCGCTATCATCCAGAAGGCGAGGTCAGTACAAAGCTGGGGTCGATAGAAGCTGTTTTTCAGTCTATCTCAAGGCCATCAGACTGTTAAATAGCCATCACTAACTCAGAGAGGCTGCTGCCCTAAATACACAGACTTGATATCATTGATCATTTTAATAAATAGATCACTAGTCACTTTAATAAGGTCACTTTAATAATGTTTACATACCCTACATTACTCATCTCATATGTATATACTGTACTCTATACTGTACTCGATACCTTATCCTAGTCTATGCATTACTCATTTCATACTGTACTCTATACTGTCCTCGATACCTTATCTTAGTCTATGTATTACTCATCTCATACAGTATGTATATACTGTACTCGATACCTTATCTTAGTCTATGCATTACTCATCTCATACAGTATGTATATACTGTACTCGATACCTTATCTTAGTCTATGCATTACTCATCTCATACAGTATGTATATACTGTACTCGATACCTTATCTTAGTCTATGCTGCTCTGACATTGCTTTTCCATGTTTTTAATATATTCTTAAGTCCGTTTTTACTTACATGTGTGTGTATTGGGTATACGTTGTGTATTGGGTATACGTTGTGTATTGGGTATACGTTGTGTATTGGGTATACGTTGTGTATTGGGTATACGTTGTGTATTGGGTATACGTTGTGTATTGGGTATACGTTGTGTATTGGGTATACGTTGTGTATTGGGTATACGTTGTGAATGTGTTGGTTATTACTGCACCGTGGAAACTAGAAGCACAAGCAAATCGCTACACTCGCAGTAACATCGACTAAACACGTTGTATGTGACCAATGAAATGTGATTTGATTTGACATTGAAAACACGTGACCGTCACTCGCTGTAATTGAACAAGTATCTCTCGTCATTGAGATAACATGTAAATCATTTCCACTGTAGAAGCAACTCTTTTTCTGCAGATTGTATTCCGTTTCCAGTTTCATCACCTCATAAAACCATTGAATTTGTTCTCTTAATCTAAGTGCTGGAACATTCACCGTGACAATGTAATTATTTTGAGGTCTTCCATTTGCATTTTCCAGTTCTCTGCTAAGTCAATGTTAGGTTCTAAGGCCTTTAAAGATAAATTAATAATCTAGAGTATTTAAAAACCATGAAACATTTAAATTGACTAATTTCACTTCCTGAAGGGCTTTTTTTTTTCTCTCTCCGTACATCTGCAGACAGACGCATTATTAAATAAACATCACTAGCGCTAATCAGTGAAACAGAAATCAGGTTGAGAGCATGATGTGTTTTCATGTGGTTGGTTCCTTTAGGGTCCTCCTCCTCTCCTCTATTCTCGCCTCCTCTTTTCCTCTCCTCTCTCCTCCCCCATCTCTTCCTCTCCCCTCTTCTCTCATCCCCCTCATCCTCTCTTCTCCTCTCCTCTCATATTTTCTCTCTTCTCTCTTCTCTTTTCTCCTCCTCTTCTCTCCTCGTCTCTATCCTTCTTTCTACTCTAACTCTTTTCACCTTCTCCTCTCCTCCCCTCTCTCTTTTCTCTTTTTTTCACCTCCTCCTCTCCTCCCCTCTCTCTTCTCTCCTCCCCTCTCTCCTCTCTTCTCTCCTCTTTTCACCTCTTCCCCTCTCCCCTCCTGTCTTCTCCTCCTCTCTTCACCTCCTCCTCTCCTCCCCTCTCTCTTCTCTTTTCTTCTCTTCTCTCCTCCCCTCTTTTCTCTCCTCTCCTCTTTTCTCCTCTCCTCTTTTCTCCTCTCCTCTTTTCTCCTCTCCCCTCTTCTCCTCTCTCCTCTCCTCTTTTCTCCTCTCCCCTCTTCTCCTCTCTCCTCCTCTTTTCTCCTCTCCCCTCTTCTCCTCTCTCCTCTCCTCTTTTCTCCTCTCCCCTCTTCTCCTTTCTCCTCTCCTCTTTTCTCCTCTCTTTTCTCCTCTCCCCTCGTCTCCTCTCTCCTCTCCTCTTTTCTCCTCTCTCCTCTCCCCTCGTCTCCTCTCTCCTCTCCTCTTTTCTCCTCTCTCCTCTCCTCTCCCCTCGTCTCCTCTCTCCTCTCCTCTTTTCTCCTCTCTCCTCTCCTCTCCTCCTCTCATCTGCTTGGCCTTTGCTCTTCAGATTATCTGGAGTTGAGTTGGGAGACTCTCAGTCGCATGTTATTAAAAAATGTATCTCACTCCATGAAGACCTGACACCAAACCTACTGCCTCTTATCTGGATGCTGCTTCATATTTTCTATGTGATATTAGTAATGGAATCCGTTTGTCCTTCATTATCGGCACAATAATGTTCTTTAAGAATCCCTCTGCTGTGTTTACGATGGAACCGTGCGAGGAATAACGACTGTTGCTAGTGTTACTCACCTGACACAGTAGGAATAAAAGGTATCGATATTGATTGTTATCGAGGTTCAACCTCTAATGCGTATTAGTTTCCCACCCACTTTCATTAGCAACATTGTGTATAGCTTTTATAAAGCGCGTAAGAGTACATGTTACATACTGCAGTAACAATTAGTAATTGATTCCTTTTCCCACCCTTAAGGCGTCAGCCCTAATAGGATCAGTCAAGGTTAATGACAGATCTTTTTTAGGTCGTCTGACAGTCTGACACCGATAAGATAAAGGCTGGTTGTAGATGACACGGTTTAGTTGTGTGTGATGGGGCGCACTGTGTTACACAACATCGTGTCTGTAGTGGTGTACTGAAACACACATCACAACATCACGTCTGTACTGAAACACACATCACAACATCATGTCTGTAGTGGTGTACTGAAACACACATCACAACATCATGTCTGTACTGAAACACACATCACAACATCATGTCTGTACTGAAACACACATCACAACATCATGTCTGTAGTGGTGTACTGAAACACACATCACAACATCATGTCTGTAGTGAAACACACATCACAACATCACGTCTGTACTGAAACACACATCACAACATCATGTCTGTAGTGAAACACACATCACAACATCATGTCTGTAGTGAAACACACAACACAACATCATGTCTGTAGTGGTGTACTGAAACACACATCACAACATCATGTCTGTACTGAAACACACATCACAACACCATGTCTGTAATGAAACACACATCACAACATCATGTCTGTAGTGGTGTACTGAAACACACATCACAACATTACGTCTGTACTGAAACACACATCACAACATCACGTCTGTACTGAAACACACATCACAACGTCACGTCTGTAGTGGTGTACTGAAACACACATCACAACATCATGTCTGTAGTGGTGTACTGAAACACACATCACAACATCATGTCTGTACTGAAACACACATCACAACGTCATGTCTGTACTGAAACACACATCACAACATCACGTCTGTACTGAAACACACATCACAACATCACGTCTGTACTGAAACACACATCACAACATCACGTCTGTACTGAAACACACATCACAACATCACGTCTGTACTGAAACACACATCACAACGTCACGTCTGTAGTGGTGTACTGAAACACACATCACAACATCATGTCTGTAGTGGTGTACTGAAACACACATCACAACATCATGTCTGTAGTGAAACACACATCACAACATCACGTCTGTACTGAAACACACATCACAACATCACGTCTGTAGTGGTGTACTGAAACACACAACACAACATCATGTCTGTAGTGAAACACACATCACAACATCACGTCTGTACTGAAACACACATCATGTCTGTAGTGGTGTACTGAAACACACAACACAACATCATGTCTGTAGTGAAACACACATCACAACATCATGTCTGTAGTGGTGTACTGAAACACACAACACAACATCATGTCTGTAGTGAAACACACATCACAACATCATGTCTGTAGTGGTGTACTGAAACACACAACACAACATCATGTCTGTAGTGGTGTACTGAAACACACATCACAACATCACGTCTGTACTGAAACACACATCACAACATCATGTCTGTAGTGGTGTACTGAAACACACAACACAACATCATGTCTGTAGTGAAACACACATCACAACATCATGTCTGTAGTGAAACACACATCACAACATCATGTCTGTACTGAAACACACATCACAACATCATGTCTGTAGTGGTGTACTAAAACACACATCACAACATCATGTCTGTAGTGGTGTACTGAAACACACATCACAACATCACGTCTGTACTGAAACACACATCACAACATCATGTCTGTAGTGAAACACACATCACAACATCATGTCTGTAGTGAAACACACATCACAACATCACGTCTGTACTGAAACACACATCACAACATTACGTCTGTAGTGGTGTACTAAAACACACATCACAACATCATGTCTGTAGTGAAACACACATCACAACATCATGTCTGTACTGAAACACACATCACAACATCATGTCTGTAGTGGTGTACTGAAACACACATCACAACATCATGTCTGTACTGAAACACACATCACAACATCACGTCTGTAGTGAAACACACATCACAACATCACGTCTGTAGTGGTGTACTGAAACACACATCACAACATCATGTCTGTAGTGAAACACACATCACAACATCATGTCTGTAGTGAAACACACATCACAACATCATGTCTGTACTGAAACACACATCACAACATCATGTCTGTAGTGGTGTACTGAAACACACATCACAACATCATGTCTGTAGTGAAACACACATCACAACATCATGTCTGTAGTGGTGTACTGAAACACACATCACAACATCATGTCTGTACTGAAACACACATCACAACATCACATCTGTACTGAAACACACATCACAACATCATGTCTGTAGTGGTGTACTGAAACACACATCACAACATCACGTCTGTACTGAAACACACATCACAACATCACATCTGTACTGAAACACACATCACAACATCATGTCTGTAGTGGTGTACTGAAACACACATCACAACATCATGTCTGTACTGAAACACACATCACAACATCACGTCTGTAGTGGTGTACTGAAACACACATCACAACATCATGTCTGTACTGAAACACACATCACAACATCATGTCTGTAGTGAAACACACATCACAACATCATGTCTGTACTGAAACACACATCACAACATCATGTCTGTACTGAAACACACATCACAACATCATGTCTGTACTGAAACACACATCACAACATCATGTCTGTACTGAAACACACATCACAACATCATGTCTGTACTGAAACACACATCACAACATCACGTCTGTACTGAAACACACATCACAACATCATGTCTGTACTGAAACACACCACAACATCATGTCTGTACTGAAACACACATCACAACATCATGTCTGTACTGGTGTCTGTAGTGGTGTACTGAAACACACATCACAACATCATGTCTGTACTGGTGTCTGTAGTGGTGTACTGAAACACACATCACAACATCATGTCTGTACTGGTGTCTGTAGTGGTGTACTGAAACACACATCACAACATCATGTCTGTACTGAAACACACCACAACATCATGTCTGTACTGAAACACACAACACAACATCACGTCTGTAGTGGTGTACTGAAACACACATCACAACATCATGTCTGTACTGAAACACACCACAACATCATGTCTGTACTGAAACACACATCACAACATCACGTCTGTAGTGAAACACACATCACAACATCACGTCTGTACTGAAACACACATCACAACATCACGTCTGTAGTGGTGTACTGAAACACACATCACAACATCACGTCTGTACTGAAACACACAACACAACATCACGTCTGTACTGAAACACACATCACAACATCATGTCTGTAGTGGTGTACTGAAACACACATCACAACATCATGTATGTAGTGAAACACACATCACAACATCACGTCTGTAGTGGTGTACTGAAACACACATCACAACATCACGTCTGTACTGAAACACACATCACAACATCACGTCTGTACTGAAACACACATCACAACATCATGTCTGTACTGAAACACACATCACAACATCATGTATGTAGTGAAACACACATCACAACATCATGTATGTACTGAAACACACATCACAACATCATGTCTGTACTGGTGTCTGTAGTGGTGTCTGTAGTGGTGTCTGTAGTTGTGTCTCCACTGGTGTCTGTAGTGGTGTCTGTAGTTGTGTCTCCAGTGGTGTCTGTAGTGTTGTCTGTAGTGGTGTCTGTAGTGTTGTCTGTAGTGGTGTCTGTAGTGTTGTCTGTAGTTGTGTCTCCAGTGGTGTCTGTAGTGTTGTCTGTAGTGGTGTCTGTAGTGTTGTCTGTAGTTGTGTCTCCAGTGGTGTCTGTAGTGTTGTCTGTAGTGTTGTCTGTAGTGGTGTCTGTAGTGGTGTCTGTAGTGTTGTCTGTAGTTGTGTCTCCAGTGGTGTCTGTAGTGTTGTCTGTAGTGGTGTCTGTAGTGTTGTCTGTAGTGGTGACTGTAGTGGTGTCTGTAGTGGTGTCTGTAGTTGTGTCTCCAGTGGTGTCTGTAGTGTTGTCTGTAGTGGTGTCTGTAGTGTTGTCTGTAGTGGTGTCTGTAGTGTTGTCTGTAGTTGTGTCTCCAGTGGTGTCTGTAGTGGTGTCTGTAGTGGTGTCTGTAGTGGTGTCTGTAGTGGTGACTGTAGTGGTGTCTGTAGTGTTGTCTGTAGTGGTGTCTGTAGTGTTGTCTGTAGTGGTGTCTGTAGTGTTGTCTGTAGTGTTGTCTCCAGTGGTGTCTGTAGTGGTGTCTGTAGTGGTGTCTGTAGTGGTGTAGTGGTGTACTGAAACACACATCATTTATGTCCTGTAAAGTCATTGTATCTTACATGTTAACTGCACTCATTATTTTTAACTTAATGATCCTTGGTAACCAAATCAAACCTTGTGTGGGGAAAAGGTCACCCAAAAGGTCACCCAAAAACATAGAAAATGTACAAATGAATTCACTCTGAGTTGGACCAAGCTGTTCTGCTGAGACATTCTCTGTACAGTGTGGAACCACAGAGGACCTGCTGTCCTTACCTCTGTCCTAGTACCGCACTGTTCCCTATATTATAGTGCACTACTTATGACCAGGGCATTGGTTTAAAGTAGTGCACTATAATATAGGGAACAGTGTGTAACCACTGAGGACCTGCTGACATTTCCTCTGTCTTAGTACCACACTGTTTCCTATATTATAGTGCACTACTTATGACCGGTAACACACTGGTAACACTGGTAACACGCTGGTAAGACCTGAGAAAACGAGACCAACTGGTAACACACTGGTAAAACCTGAGAAAACGAGACGAACTGGTAACACACTGGTAAGACCTGAGAAAACGAGACGAACTGGTAACACACTGGAAACACAGGTATAAATACACAGGGGATAATGGAGACACCTGGTGGGGGGAGGAGACACCTGGTGGGGGGAGGAGACACCTGGTGGGGGGAGGAGACACCTGGTGGGGGGAGGAGACACCTGGTGGGGGGAAGAGACACCTGGTGGGGGGAGGAGACACCTGGTGAGGGGCGGAGACACCTGGTGGGGGGCGGAGACACCTGGTGGGGGGTGGAGACCTGAACAAGACAGGTGAAACAGGGTGGGACACCTGGTGGGGGGTGGAGACAAGAACATGACATGTGAAACAGGGTGGGACACCTGGTGGGGGGTGGAGAAAAGAACAAGACAGGTGAAACAGGGTGGGACACCTGGTGGGGGGTGGAGACAAGAACATGACATGTGAAACAGGGTGGGACACCTGGTGGGGGGTGGAGACAAGAACAAGACAGGTGAAACAGGGTGGGATACCTGGTGGGGGGTGGAGACAAGAACAAGACAGGTGAAACAGGGTGGGACACCTGGTGGGGGGTGGAGAAAAGAACAAGACAGGTGAAACAGGGTGGGACACCTGGTGGGGGGTGGAGACAAGAACATGACATGTGAAACAGGGTGGGACACCTGGTGGGGGGTGGAGACAAGAACAAGACAGGTGAAACACCTGGTGGGGGGTGAGACAAGAACAAGACAGGTGAAACAGGGTGAGACACCTGGTGGGGGGTGGAGACAAGAACAAGGCAGGTGAAACAAGGTGGGATACCTGGTGGGGGGTGGAGACAAGAACATGACAGGTGAATCAGGGTGGGACACCTGGTGGGGGGTGGAGACATAAACATGACAGGTGAATCAAGGTGGGACACCTGGTGGGGGGTGGAGACAAGAACAAGGCAGGTGAAACAGGGTGGGACACCTGGTGGGGGGTGGAGACAAGAACAAGGCAGGTGAATCAGGGTGGGACACCTGGTGGGGGGTGGAGACAAGAACATGACAGGTGAATCAGGGTGGGACACCTGGTGGGGGGTGGAGACAAGAACATGACAGGTGAATCAGGGTGGGACACCTGGTGGGGGGCGGAGACACCTGGTGGGGGGCGGAGACACCTGGTGGGGGGCGGAGACACCTGGTGGGGGGCGGAGACAAGAACAAGACAGGTGAATCAGGGTGAGACACCTGGTGGGGGGTGGAGACAAGAACAAGACAGGTGAATCAGGGTGAGACACCTGGTGGGGGGTGGAGACAAGAACAAGACAGGTGAAACAGGGTGAGACACCTGGTGGGGGGTGGAGACAAGAACATGACAGGTGAAACAGGGTGGAACACCTGGTGGGGGGTGGAGACAAGAACAAGACAGGTGAAACACCTGGTGGGGGGTGAGACAAGAGCAAGACAGGTGAAACACCTGGTGGGGGGCGAGACAAGAAAAATACAGGTGAAACAGGGTGGGACACCTGGTGGGGGGTGGAGACACCTGGTGGGGTGTGGAGACAAGAACAAGACAGGTGAAACAGGGTGAGACACCTGGTGGGGGGTGGAGACACCTGGTGGGGTGTGGAGACAAGAACAAGACAGGTGAAACAGGGTGAGACACCTGGTGGGGGGTGGAGACACCTGGTGGGGGGTGGAGACACCTGGTGGGGGGTGGAGACTCCTGGTGGGGGGTGGAGACAAGAACAACGGAGTTGAATCAGGGTGGGAAACCTGGTGGGGGGTGGAGACAAGAACAAGGCAGGTGAAACAGGGTGAGACACCTGGTGGGGGGTGGAGACAAGAACATGACATGTGAAACAGGGTGGAACACCTGGTGGGGGGTGGAGACAAGAACAAGACAGGTGAAACACCTGGTGGGGGGTGAGACAAGAGCAAGACAGGTGAAACAGGGTGGGACACCTGGTGCGGGGTGGAGACACCTGGTGGGGTGTGGAGACAAGAACAAGACAGGTGAAACAGGGTGAGACACCTGGTGGGGTGTGGAGACAAGAACAAGACAGGTGAAACAGGGTGAGACACCTGGTGGGGGGTGGAGACACCTGGTGGGGGGTGGAGACAAGAACAAGGCAGGTGAAACAGGGTGAGACACCTGGTGGGGGGTGGGGACAAGAACAAGGCAGGTGAAACATGGTGAGACACCTGGTGGGGTGTGGAGAAAAGAACATGACAGGTGAATCAGGGTGGGACACCTGGTGGGGGGTGGAGACAAGAACAAGACAGGTGAAACACCTGGTGGGGGGTGAGACAAGAACAAGACAGGTGAAACACCTGGTGGGGGTTGAGACAAGAAATATACAGGTGAAACACCTGGTGGGGGGTGGAGACAAGAACAAGGCAGGTGAAACACCTGGTGGGGGGTGAGACAAGAACAAGACAGGTGAAACACCTGGTGGGGGGTGAGACAAGAACAAGACAGGTGAAACACCTGGTGGGGGGTGAGACAAGAACAAGGCTGGTGAAACAGGGGGAGACACCTGGTGGGGGGTGGAGACAAGACAAGACGGGTGAATCAGGGTGAGACACCTGGTGGGGGGTGGAGACAAGACAAGACGGGTGAATCAGGGTGAGACACCTGGTGGGGGGTGGAGACAAGAACAAGGCAGGTGAAACAGGGTGAGACACCTGGTGGGGGATGGAGACACCTGGTGGGGGGTGGAGACAAGAACAAGACAGGTGAAACACCTGGTGGGGGGTGAGACAAGACAAGACGGGTGAATCAGGGTGAGACACCTGGTGGGGGGTGGAGACAAGAACAAGACAGGTGAATCAGGGTGGGACACCTGGTGGGGGGTGGAGACAAGAACAAGACAGGTGAATCAGGGTGGGACACCTGGTGGGGGGAGGAGACACCTGGTGGGGGGAGGAGACACCTGGTGGGGGGCGGAGAAAAGAACATGACAGGTGAATCAGGGTGGGACACCTGGTGGGGGGTGGAGACAAGAACAAGACAGGTGAATCAGGGTGGGACACCTGGTGGGGGGAGGAGACACCTGGTGGGGGGAGGAGACACCTGGTGGGGGGCGGAGAAAAGAACATGACAGGTGAATCAGGGTGGGACACCTGGTGGGGGGTGGAGACAAGAACAAGACAGGTGAATCAGGGTGGGACACCTGGTGGGGGGAGGAGACACCTGGTGGGGGGAGGAGACACCTGGTGGGGGGCGGAGAAAAGAACATGACAGGTGAATCAGGGTGGGACACCTGGTGGGGGGTGGAGACAAGAACAAGACAGGTGAATCAGGGTGGGACACCTGGTGGGGGGAGGAGACACCTGGTGGGGGGAGGAGACACCTGGTGGGGGGTGGAGACAAGAACAAGACAGGTGAATCAGGGTGGGACATTATATAAAGAGTAGGATGCCATTTGAGTCACACACGTTCTCTGTCCTGCATCGAGCCAGTGAGGAACTCCTGTCATAATTCAGAGATTAATAGTTTTCCCGTAGTGGCCTCTTCCCTCCCTCAGTCCTGGCCTGAGATCACCATTCCAACACATCTTTAATTCACTAACTGAGAGGCATTGAACCACAACATACCAGTGTCACAAGCCTGAGAGGTTCACTGTTACCCTGCAAGCACACCTGTAGCCATACACTATTAAACACTGTGAATCTCAATCTGACACACACATCTCCTGTGTGGGGAAAGAAGTCACCCTCCAAAAAATATAGAAATTGGACACGTCAATGGTGAGATATTGCTCAGCATTGAGCTACTGAGGAACTCGTTTCCTGTTACTGAGAGTCCAGTTGTTTCCTCTTCCCTCACCAGGGATCACTGGGACAACATATCTCTAGGATTTACCACCGTCCTCACCCCAGCCAGCTACAGTCAGCACCATTTTCCTCTAGCACTGCCAATGTACTGTCATGGCGTCCTCCACCCAACAATTTATCTCCTCCCTCCCTCCCTCCCTCTCTCCCTGCTAGCATGCTTTATTACCCTTAGTTTATGCCTGGAGGAATTGGGCCAGGGTAGTGAGGGCTTTTGCTGTCCAGGGTTTGAGTCCCAAAATGGCACCCTTTTCCCTATATAGTGCACTACTTAAGTAGTTCACCTTACAGGCACTATATAGGGAAAAGGGTGCCATGTGGGAGTCAGACGAGGTAGCCTGGAGATCGATATGGAGGAAGCAGGCTGGGTAGTTAGCCCAGAGATAGATATGGAGGAAACAGGCTGGGTAGTTAGCCATCAGCCCAGGCTGGGTAGTTAGCCATCAGCCCAGGCTGGGTAGTTAGCCCAGAGATTGATATGGAGGAAGCAGGCTGGGTAGTTAGCCCAGAGATTGATATGGAGGAAACAGGCTGGGTAGTTAGTCTGGAGATTGATATAGAGGAAACAGGCTGGGTAGTTAGTCTGGAGATTGATATAGAGGAAGCAGGCTGGGTAGTTAGTCTGGAGATTGATATGGAGGAAACAGGCTGGGTAGTTAGCCATCAGCCCAGGCTGGGTAGTTAGCCCAGAGATTGATATGGAGGAAACAGGCTGGGTAGTTAGCCCAGAGATAGATATGGAGGAAACAGGCTGGGTAGTTAGCCATCAGCCCAGGCTGGGTAGTTAGCCCAGAGATTGATCTGGAGGAAGCAGGCTGGGTAGTTAGCCATCAGCCCAGGCTGGGTAGTTAGCCCAGAGATTGATATGGAGGAAACAGGCTGGGTAGTTAGTCTGGAGATTGATATAGAGGAAACAGGCTGGGTAGTTAGCCCAGAGATTGATATAGAGGAAACAGGCTGGGTAGTTAGCCCAGAGATTGATATGGAGGAAGCAGGCTGGGTAGTTAGTCTGGAGATTGATATAGAGGAAACAGGCTGGGTAGTTAGTCTGGAGATTGATATAGAGGAAACAGGCTGGGTAGTTAGTCTGGAGATTGATATAGAGGAAGCAGGCTGGGTAGTTAGTCTGGAGATTGATATGGAGGAAACAGGCTGGGTAGTTAGCCATCAGCCCAGGCTGGGTAGTTAGCCCAGAGATTGATATGGAGGAAACAGGCTGGGTAGTTAGCCCAGAGATAGATATGGAGGAAACAGGCTGGGTAGTTAGCCATCAGCCCAGGCTGGGTAGTTAGCCCAGAGATTGATCTGGAGGAAGCAGGCTGGGTAGTTAGCCATCAGCCCAGGCTGGGTAGTTAGCCCAGAGATTGATATGGAGGAAACAGGCTGGGTAGTTAGTCTGGAGGTTGATATAGAGGAAACAGGCTGGGTAGTTAGCCCAGAGATTGATATAGAGGAAACAGGCTGGGTAGTTAGCCCAGAGATTGATATGGAGGAAACAGGCTGGGTAGTTAGTCTGGAGATTGATATGGAGGAAGCAGGCTGGGTAGTTAGTCTGGAGATTGATAGCCTGCTTCCTCCATATCAATCTCTGGGATAACTACCCAGCCTGTTTCCTCCATATCAATCTCCAGACTAACTACCCAGCCTGTTTCCTCCAGATCAATCTCCAGACTAACTACCCAGCCTGTTTCCTCCAGATCAATCTCCAGACTAACTACCCAGCCTGCTTCCTCTATATCAATCTCCAGACTAACTACCCAGCCAGCTTCCTCCATATCAATCTCTGGGCTAACCACCCAGCCTGGGCTGATGGCTAACTACCCAGCCTGTTTCCTCCAGATCAATCTCCAGACTAACTACCCAGCCTGGGCTGATGGCTAACTACCCAACCTGCCTCCAACTTCATTTGAGCAGCAGGAACACTCAGTGTTTGTATTAAAGGAAAGGGTATTTGATTTAAAAACCGTTCTATTTGACAGAACTCTGGAACTCTGACCAGTCCCAACGCTCCGGTGACAGGGTACAAACGTATGGTCATCCCCACCCAGCCTCCTCTGACGGCCACCAAGAAGTCCTCTCCCAAGGCCGGGGCCCCAGGCGGAACACTGCCCCGGCCCCAAGCGGAGAACTCCTCCTCAGCCTCCATACTGGCCAGGCCCCAGTTCCAGACGGCCCCCCAGCCAGTCCCGGCCTCCTACGCCACAGCCTCCACCCCCAGCCAGCCCACCTTCAACGTACAGGTGTCAATCAATCATTTTAATGAATCAATCTATCTGTCTGTCTTTATTGTCCCAATTTTTTGTCTCATTGCTATAAGATCAATAGCAAACAGATCACTTGCAGTCATTGCTATCAAGTCCTTGATCCTATCTTACTGCCATTTTATCTTTGGGCACTGCACTGCAGCTGAGTGTCTCACAGAGCCCTTTAAGCTCAGCTGAGTGTCTCATAGAGCCCTTTAAGCTCAGCTGAGTGTCTCATAGAGCCCTTTAAGCTCAGCTGAGTGTCTCACAGAGCCCTTCAAGCTCAGCTGTGTGTCTCACAGAGCCCTTTAAGCTCAGCTGAGTGTCTCACAGAGCCCTTCAAGCTCAGCTGTGTGTCTCACAGAGCCCTTTAAGCTCAGCTGAGTGTCTCACAGAGCCCTTTAAGCTCAGCTGAGTGTCTCATAGAGCCCTTTAAGCTCAGCTGAGTGTCTCACAGAGCCCTTCAAGCTCAGCTGTGTGTCTCACAGAGCCCTTCAAGCTGAGCTGTGTGTCTCACAGAGCCCTTCAAGCTGAGCTGTGTGTCTCACAGAGCCCTTTAAGCTCAGCTGTGTGTCTCACAGAGCCCTTTAAGCTCAGCTGTGTGTCTCATAGAGCCCTTCAAGCTCAGCTGTGTGTCTCACAGAGCCCTTCAAGCTGAGCTGTGTGTCTCACAGAGCCCTTTAAGCTCAGCTGTGTGTCTCACAGAGCCCTTTAAGCTCAGCTGTGTGTCTCATAGAGCCCTTTAAGCTCAGCTGTGTGTCTCACAGAGCCCTTTAAGCTCAGCTGTGTGTCTCATAGAGCCCTTTAAGCTCAGCTGTGTGTCTCACAGAGCCCTTTAAGCTCAGCTGTGTGTCTCATAGAGCCCTTTAAGCTCAGTGGAGTCTCTCACAGAGGTTGGGAAAAAGGAAAAATGGAAAAACTAAGTAATCTTCTTCTTTCCCCCAGGTGAGGTCTGCCCAGCCCGGGCCCCAGCACCAGTCCCCTGGGCCCCCCCAGCAGTTTTCCCAGCAGCCCAACAGGAGCCCGGTCCAGTACATGGCTGCCCAGCCCAGGGGCCCTGATTTCGCCTATGGGCCTCCCCAGCCTGGTTTCGCTCCTCAAGGTGACTACCCTACCAGACATCAGGGTTTAATTAGAACTTCACATTCAATAATTGAATTCATGAAGTGGAGAATTTAGATTGTTAAAATAAGAATTGGATTCAATCTTAAAGTTATGGAATTGGAATTAGACTGTTTGATTTGGAATTGAATTGTAATTGTAAAAAAAAACTTTAAAAAACGATTTTCCACTTAATGGATTCGTTTTTAGCCATTTCATCTAGTTCTATATGTCTGCAGATCAAATCAAATGTATTTATATAGCCCTTCGTACATCAGCTGATATCTCAAAGTGCTGTACAGAAACCCAGCCTAAAACCCCAAACAGCAAGCAATGCAGGTGTAGAAGCACCGTTTTATATTTAGTTATTTTAGAAAACTATTTTTGGGGGAAATATCGCGAGCTGCAACAGAATACCATTTTTATGTCTCTGCATCCAGTATTTTATTTGACCTTTATTTAAACTAGGCAAGTCAGCTGTTCCTGTTCATCCAACTCTGGGCAAGTAGATAAATGGCTTCATTCCAAAAATCTCGATCTATCCCTTTAATATGGTAGAAATTGTACAGCCATTGGAGCTAATTACAGGGTCTTTTCTATGTAGAAAATTCTTAGGCGGGCTGGCTAAGTGATGATTTTCGGGATTGAAAAACAGTTTCAGTGTCCAGGTAAATGACCAAAACCAGATAGAGAATGCCATCTTTGAGAACTAACAATCAAATAAAATCTAGACGGTCAGTGAGAATCGGAAATTAAATTACAAAAATGGACGTTCCCGGCACCTGCCCATTGATTTTGTTACAGAGGAGAACCGCATTAGCCATGGCAAAATGCATGGAATTCCAGGAAATGAGTTTTAAAACTACAACTTTTCTCTCAGCTCAATGGACATTTTTTTTTTTTTTAATTTACAACCGCAAACGAGGATAATATTGAAATGGGAATTTAATTTTTTGAATTTACCTAACATTGAAATTGAGAGGAATTGAATGAATTCAATTCATAGGGCTTCATTGCTATGGGAAACATATGTTAACAGAGGCCAAAGCAAGTGAAGTAGATAATAAACAAAAGTGAAATAAACCATAATGTTACATATCTTTATGTTAGTTCTTTATGACTATTACATTTTAGTCATTTATAGCAGACGCTCAACTTACAGTAGTGAGTGGATACATGTCTCTACTTTTTCCCATACTGGTCCCCCTTGGGAATTGAACCCACAACCCTGGCATTGCAAGCACCATGCTCTACCAACTGAGGCGGTCTCTACCAACTGAGGCGGTCTCTACCAACTGAGGCGGTCTCTACCAACTGAGGCGGTCTCTACCAACTGAGGCGGTCTCTACCAACTGAGGCGGTCTCTACCAACTGAGGCAGTCTCTACCAACTGAGGCGGTCTCTACCAACTGAGGCAGTCTCTACCAACTGAGGCGGTCTCTACCAACTGAGGCGGTCTCTACCAACTGAGGCGGCCTCTACCAACTGAGGCGGTCTCTACCAACTGAGGCGGCCTCTACCAACTGAGGCGGTCTCTACCAACTGAGGCGGTCTCTACCAACTGAGGCGGTCTCTACCAACTGAGGCGGTCTCTACCAACTGAGGCGGTCTCTACCAACTGAGACGGTCTCTACCAACTGAGGCGGTCTCTACCAACTGAGACGGTCTCTACCAACTGAGACGGTCTCTACCAACTGAGGCGGTCTCTACCAACTGAGACGGTCTCTACCAACTGAGACGGTCTCTACCAACTGAGGCGGTCTCTACCAACTGAGACATATCTACCAACTGAGACGGTCTCTACCAACTGAGGCGGTCTCTACCAACTGAGGCGGTCTCTACCAACTGAGGCGGTCTCTACCAACTGAGGCGGTCTCTACCAACTGAGGCGGTCTCTACCAACTGAGGCGGTCTCTACCAACTGAGACATATCTACCAACTGAGGCGGTCTCTACCAACTGAGACGGTCTCTACCAACTGAGGCGGTCTCTACCAACTGAGGCAGTCTCTACCAACTGAGGCGGTCTCTACCAACTGAGGCGGTCTCTACCAACTGAGGCGGCCTCTACCAACTGAGGCGGTCTCTACCAACTGAGGCGGCCTCTACCAACTGAGGCGGTCTCTACCAACTGAGGCGGTCTCTACCAACTGAGGCGGTCTCTACCAACTGAGGCGGTCTCTACCAACTGAGGCGGTCTCTACCAACTGAGGCGGTCTCTACCAACTGAGACGGTCTCTACCAACTGAGGCGGTCTCTACCAACTGAGACGGTCTCTACCAACTGAGACGGTCTCTACCAACTGAGGCGGTCTCTACCAACTGAGACGGTCTCTACCAACTGAGACGGTCTCTACCAACTGAGGCGGTCTCTACCAACTGAGACATATCTACCAACTGAGACGGTCTCTACCAACTGAGGCGGTCTCTACCAACTGAGGCGGTCTCTACCAACTGAGGCGGTCTCTACCAACTGAGACGGTCTCTACCAACTGAGGCGGTCTCTACCAACTGAGGCGGTCTCTACCAACTGAGACATATCTACCAACTGAGGCGGTCTCTACCAACTGAGACGGTCTCTACCAACTGAGGCGGTCTCTACCAACTGAGACGGTCTCTACCAACTGAGACGGTCTCTACCAACTGAGGCGGTCTCTACCAACTGAGACATATCTACCAACTGAGGCGGTCTCTACCAACTGAGACGGTCTCTACCAACTGAGGCGGTCTCTACCAACTGAGGCGGTCTCTACCAACTGAGACATATCTACCAACTGAGGCGGTCTCTACCAACTGAGACGGTCTCTACCAACTGAGGCGGTCTCTACCAACTGAGACGGTCTCTACCAACTGAGACGGTCTCTACCAACTGAGGCGGTCTCTACCAACTGAGACATATCTACCAACTGAGACGGTCTCTACCAACTGAGGCGGTCTCTACCAACTGAGGCGGTCTCGACCAACTGAGGCGGTCTCTACCAACTGAGGCGGTCTCTACCAACTGAGACGGTCTCTACCAACTGAGGCGGTCTCTACCAACTGAGACATATCTACCAACTGAGACGGTCTCTACCAACTGAGGCGGTCTCTACCAACTGAGGCGGTCTCTACCAACTGAGGCGGTCTCTACCAACTGAGACGGTCTCTACCAACTGAGGCGGTCTCTACCAACTGAGACATATCTACCAACTGAGACGGTCTCTACCAACTGAGGCGGTCTCTACCAACTGAGGCGGTCTCGACCAACTGAGGCGGTCTCTACCAACTGAGACGGTCTCTACCAACTGAGGCGGTCTCTACCAACTGAGGCGGTCTCTACCAACTGAGGCGGTCTCTACCAACTGAGGCGGTCTCTACCAACTGAGCCACACGGGAACATCAAAACACATCAAAAATGAACAGCAAACATTTCACTCACAAAAGTAAAACATATATAAATTAGGGGGACATTTCAAATGTCATATTATGTCTATATACTGTGTTATAACAATGTGCAAATAGTTAAAGTACAAAAGGGAAAATAAATAAACATAAATATGGGTTGTATTTACAATGGTGTTTGTTCTTCACTGGTTGCCCTTTTCTGGTGGCAACAGGTCACACATCTTGCTGCTGTGATGTCACACTGTGATGTCACACGGTGATATTTCAGAATTTAAAGACTGACCTGGAATTTGTATTTAATCAAATGGAATTGACAGGGAGAGGGAATTGAATTCGTGGAATTAACCCCAACATTAAAACACTCCGGTTGTAATTCTAACATTTCCCATGGCATGTGAAATTACTTGATAACCCGTAGAAATGCAGTTAGGAACCAAAAAGCAAAAGACACTGTGCAAGCAAAGACACTGTGCAAGCAAAGACACTGTGAAAGCAAAGACACTGTGAAAGCAAAGACACTGTGAAAGCAAAGACTGGGAAGCAAAGGCACTGTGAAAGCAAAGGCACTGTGAAAGCAAAGACACTGTGAAAGCAAAGACCGGGTAGCAAATACACTGTGAAAGCAAATACACTGTGAAAGCAAAGACACTGTGAAAGCAAAGACACTGTGCAAGCAAAGACACTGTGAAAGCAAAGGCACTGTGAAAGCAAAGACACTGTGAAAGCAAAGACACTGTAAAAGCAAAGACACTGTGAAAGCAAAGACACTGTGAAAGCAAAGACACTGTGAAAGCAAAGGCACTGTGAAAGCAAAGACACTGTGAAAGCAAAGACACTGTGAAAGCAAAGGCACTGTGAAAGCAAAGACACTGTGCAAGCAAAGACACGATATAATGCATTTTTATTGTGTTTACAATTCAGTTTGTGTTACAATGACAGATATCGTGTAATTGTTGTATTTTTTTCAATACGTTGGTATCATATACAAGTCATTATTGTAAAAGAGAATATGTTCTCAATGACTTACCTGGTTAAAAAAAAAAGTCACAATAAATGAATGTACATTTGTGGCAGGCTACCCAGAGCAGGCCTACCCGGGAGCAGGAGGGTACGGGGGAGAACCAGGAGGGTACGGGGGAGAACCAGGAGGGTACGGGGGAGAACCAGGGAACACCTGGAGACCCCAGCCGAGCTATGCTGCTGCTCCTACCCAGCAGGGCTGCCCACAACCTGTCCCGAAGAAGACCTACATCACTGACCCTCCTGCCAGCCTGGCGCCTCCTGTACACCTCGCCCCACAGAGGGTAAGAACTGACCCTACACAACTACACACTGACGCTACACAACTACACACTGACGCTACACAACTACACACTGACTCTACACAACTACACACTGACCCGACACAACTACACAACTACACACTGACCCTACACAACTACACACTGACGCTACACAACTACACACTGACCCTACACAACTACACACTGACCCGACACAACTACACACTGACCCTACACAACTACACACTGACCCAACACAACTACACAACTACACACTGACCCTACACAACTACACACTGACCCTACACAACTACACACTGACGCTACACAACTACACACTGACGCTACACAACTACAAACTGACCCTACACAACTACACACTGACCCAACACAACTACACACTGACCCTACACAACTACACACTGACCCTACACAACTACACACTGACCCTACACAACTACACACTGACCCTACACAACTACACAACTACACACTGACCCAACACAACTACACAACTACACACTGACCCTACACAACTACACACTGACGCTACACAACTACACACTGATCCTACACAACTACACACTGACCCGACACAACTACACAACTACACACTGACCCTACACAACTACACAACTACACACTGACCCTACACAACTACACACTGACGCTACACAACTACACACTGACCCTACACAACTACACACTGACCCTACACAACTACACACTGATCCTACACAACTACACACTGATCCTACACAACTACACACTGACCCAACACAACTACACAACTACACACTGACCCTACACAACTACACACTGACGCTACACAACTACACACTGACCCTACACAACTACACACTGACCCTACACAACTACACACTGATCCTACACAACTACACACTGACCCAACACAACTACACAACTACACACTGACCCTACACAACTACACACTGACGCTACACAACTACACACTGATCCTACACAACTACACACTGACCCGACACAACTACACAACTACACACTGACCCTACACAACTACACAACTACACACTGACCCTACACAACTACACACTGACGCTACACAACTACACACTGACCCTACACAACTACACACTGACCCTACACAACTACACACTGACCCGACACAACTACACAACTACACACTGACCCTACACAACTACACAACTACACACTGACCCTACACAACTACACACTGACGCTACACAACTACACACTGACCCTACACAACTACACAACTACACACTGAATTAGATGTAATTAGATGTTTAATATAATTAGAAGAATGTTGACGTCTTGATTTTGTCCAAAGTGGTTAGAAAATGTGATCATGTCAACTTGTTTTCACATCGTATTGTTCTTTTAAACTGTGTACATTATGTATGTTGGATTTTTTTTTGGTATTTTGAAAGATATCAGACATTGCGATGAATCACTTTTTTATTTTTAAACGAGTGCACTAAAATGACAAAAAGTTAACTTGAGTTAACTGATTTAACTCTGACAGCCCTAATTCTGGCCAGGTCGCAATTGTAAATGAGAACTTGTTCTCAACTTGCCTACCTGGTTAAATAAAGGTGTTCTCAACTAGCCTACCTGGTTAAATAAAGGTGAAATAAAAATTAACAAAAAAATAAATAAATTCAAAACCATATTTTTGTAGAAAATCAAACTGTAACGGTTTTCCTCCTCTTCCGAGGAGGAGTAGGAAAGATCGAACAAATGTAACGGTTTTCCGTAGGAAAAATTGAACTAATGTTCTGTTGATGTTGAGACGGGTGTTTTGCGGCTACTATTTAATGAAGCTGCCAGTTGAGGACTTGTGAGGCGTCTGTTTCTCAAACTAGACACTCTAATGTACTTGTCCTCTTGCTCAGTAGAGACGCTCTAATTCACTTGTGACCCCAAACTTTTGAACGGTAGTGTATGGTTTCATGTATTTACAGTCAACATGTGAAAACAGCCATTTCATGTGTTAAAAATAGGATTTAAACGTGTGAATCTGCAATTCCACAAGTGTTTTTTGGAGGGAGGTGTGTGTGTGTGTGTGTGCCTGAGATGGCAATGCAACAGGAGCATCTTTAATCTTTAATATTTTCTTTTTAACCTTCACTGAATAAACAGTTGTTTTAACCTTTATGAATTATGAACAGGTCTGTTGGGTGCTTTACACCATCGCATTTAATCTGGCTCAGTACAGTCAGCCTGTTTCTCTTGATGTTCACCTGCTCATCGTCGCTGTCTAAACTCTTTGGCTTTCATTTGACTTGAGATGATGATTACCTATCTGATGTGTACGGTACTAATTGTTCAAAGAGGTGGAACTAAAGATCTAAACAGAAATATAACATATAAACCCAACATGTAAAGTGTTGGTCCCCTGTTTCATGAGCTGAAATACAAGATTCCAGAAATGTTCCATACTCACAAAATTCTTATTTCTCAAAAAAAAATTGTGAAAAAAATGTGTTTACATCCCTGTTAGTGAGCATTCCTCCTTTGCCAAGATAATCCATCCACCTGACAGGTGTGGCATATCAATAAGATGATTAAACAGCATGATCATTACACAGGTGCACCTTGTGCTGGGGACAATAACATGCCGCTCTAAAATGTGCAGTTTTGTCACACATCACAATGCCACAGATGTCTCAAGTTTTGAGGGAGTGTGCAATTGACATTGTGACTGCAGGAATGTCCACCAGAGCGGTTGCCAGATCATTTAATGTTCATTTCTCTACCATAAGCCGAGGCGGCTTAGAGAATTTGCCAGTACTTCCAACCGGCCTCACAACCGCAGACCACGTGAAACTACGCCAGCCCAGGCTTCTTCACATGTGGGATGGTCTGAGACGAGCCACCCGGGCAGTTGATGAAACTGTGTGTTTAGACAACCAAATAATTTCTAAACAACCTATCAGAAACCGTCTCAGGGAAGCTCATCTGCTCGTCATCCTCACCAGGGTCTTGACCTGACTGCAGTTCAGTGTCGTAACTGACTTCAGTGGGAAAATGTTCACGTTCGATGGCTACTGGCACGCTGGAGAAGTGTGCTCTTCACGGATGAATCCCGTTTTCAACTTTACGGGGCAGATGGCAGACAGTGTATGGTGTCGTGTGGGCGAGCAGTTAGCTGATGTCAACGTTGTGAACAGAGTGGTGCCCCATGGTGGAGGTGGGGTTATGGTATTGGCAGGCATAAGCTACGGACAACAAACACAATTGCATGTTTGAATGCAGAGATACCCGCAATTAGATCCTGAGGCCTATTGTCATGCCATACAGCCGGATCAACTCTATGTGAAGGAGATGTGTAGCGCTGCTCGAGGCAAATGGTGGTCACACCAGATACTGACTGGTTTTCTGATGCACGCCCCTACCATTGTTTAAGGTATCTGTGACCAACAGATGCATATCTGTATTCCCAGGTCATGTGAGATCCATAGATTAGTTCCTAATGAATTTATGTAAATTGACTGATTTCCTGATATGAACTGGAACTCAGTGACATTTTTGAAATTGTTGCATGTTGCATTTGTTCAGTGTTTAATACTTTGAAGTTTTCTTCTCTCATTGTAATCAGTTTGAACATATATATAATATAATATATATATATATAAATATTGTTGTGCAGGTTTATTATTTAGCATTCAAATTACAATTTTTTTTCAGACGTTATTTTTAGAGACCACGGATGCTGTAGTATTTTCTCAGTAAACTAGCTTAGTGTTGTTGTGGAGCTCCTCTCCTCTCCTCTCCTCTCCTCTCCTCTCCTCTCCTCTCCTCTCCTCTCCTCTCCTCTCCTCTCGTCTCCTCTCCTCCTCCTCTCCTCCTCTTCTCCTCCTCCTCTCCTCTCCTCTCCTCTCCTCTCCTCTCCTCTCCTCTCCTCTCCTCTCCTCTCCTCTCCTCTCCTCTCCTCTCCTCTCCTCTCCTCTCTACTGAAGGATCACTTCGTACCTCAAATATTTTATAAACAGTTCTCTGTTTTAATCTTTCGAAGAATATCTGTCTTTCCACGATCTGCTTTGGGGATGAAACATCGATTAACATTACAGAAATGCAATCCTCTGGTATTGAAATAAACTGTGTATATCACTGATGTTATGCCAGGTGACAGTCAGGGCTACTGTCTTCTGGTATTGATATAAAATGTATATAAGTGAAGGTCAGAGCTACTGTCTTCTAGTATTTTCTCTGTTAGTTCCTCTGCTGCTTTGAAGCCTGTGGAAATCAATTCCACACAATAAAAATTGTTGTGAGATAATCAATTCAATTCAAAATACTTAATTTATCCCACAAGGGGCAATTATGCAGGCACCACTACAGATACCTAAAAATAAACCACACTGAGTATACAAAACATTAGGAACACCTGCTCTTTCCATGACATAGACTGACCAGGTGAATCCAGGTGAAATCTATGATCCCTTATTGATGTCACTTGTTAAATCCACTTCAATCAGTGTAGATGAAGGGGAGGAGACGGGGTTAAAGAAGGATTTTTAAGACTTGAGACAGTTGAGACATGTATTGTGTCTGTGTGCCATTCAGAGGGTGAACAGACAAGACAAAACATTGAAGTGCCTTTTGAACGGGGGTATGGTAGTAGGTGACAGGGGCATCGGTTTGTGTCAAGAACTGCAACGCTGCTGGGTTTTTCACACTCAACAGTTTCCCGTGTGTATCAAGAATGGTCCACCACCCAAAGGACATCCAGCCAACTTGACACAACTGTAGGAAGCATTGGTGTCAACATGGACCAGCATCTTATAGAGTCCCATGGCCCGATGAATTGAGGCTGTTCTGAGGGCAAAAGGGGGATGCAACTCAATATTAGGAAGGTGTTGTTAATGTTTTGTACACTCAGTGTACAAGAACATACAACATAATCACAACTACACAGCACCAATAGTTATTGAAAGCATGATGTGGTATGATCAAAGAGTAGTAAAAATCATATTTAAAATTCAGCCACAATTTTATCCCAATAGGAGTACAGTAGCTGGAGTGATTTGTTCTCGGTTGTTCTAGAAGACCACAGTAGAAGGATCCGTCTTAAATGGAACCATATCCCCTTAGGTTCCATAGGGTTTTGGTCAAAAGTAGTGGACTATGTAGGGAATCGGGCGCCGTTTGGGTATACAGCCTTATCCTCACTCAGTTCTACCTCAGAGACAGCTATTGTAGTCTAAACACACACTCACACACAGCCGTCGACAATCTCTGGAAAGTACTAGGCCCTTCCCTTAAGTATCCTATAATTCAAGGATTTTATGCTTCCACCAGAACAACCAGGGCCTTTGGGAATTACTCATCAAGGACTGTATTTTGCTAAATACAAATTAGATACCACATTCATTGCAGCAAGCATCTTTATGTATTAAAATAAAATAAACTAATTAATTTTTTTGTTCAAAACAATAGTCTACATGTTTCTTGAGAAGGCTGCTCTGTTTTCCCAGTAAGGTACCGTTTAATAGATTTGTGAACATGCCTTTGATTTTAGATAAAAGCAAATTCCTGACTTCGTTAATATATGATATATTAATATTATTATTATTATATGATCTACTGTATGTATTCATGTGTGTTTTATAGTATAAAATACTATATCATATCTGTTTTATAGTATACAATACTATATCATGTGTGTTTTATAGTATAAAATACTATATAATATCTGTTTTATAGTATACAATACTATATCATGTCTGTTTTATAGTATACAATCCTACATCATGTCTGTTTTATAGTATACAATACTATATCATATCTGTTTTATAGTATACAATACTATATAATGTGTGTTTTATAGTATACAGTACTATATCATGTCTGTTTGATAGTATACAGTACTATATCATGTGTGTTTTATAGTATACAGTACTATATCATGTGTGTTTTATAGTATACAGTACTAATTCATGTGTGTTTTATAGTAGACAATACTATATAATATCTGCTTTACAGTATACAGTACTATATCATATCTGTTTTATAGTATAAAATACTATATCATATCTGTTTTATAGTATAAAATACTATATCATATCTGATTTATAGTATAAAATACTATATCATATCTGCTTTATAGTACACTGGTACACGGTTACGTTATGCAGCACACAGCTCCAACCAGGATGTAAAACTAAAGCACCGTGAGTGGCCCATCTTCCACTTGAACCTCCTTTTCCTCGTCCCACACAGCTCAGACATACCATACATAACACAAGACATGCCACCAGAGGTCTGTCTGAACTACTGGCACACAGCTCAGACACCCATAACCCACAAGACATGCCACCAGAGGTATGTCTGAACTACTGGCACACAGCTCAGACACCCATAACCCACAAGACATGCCACCAGAGGTCTGTCTGAACTACTGGCACACAGCTCAGACACCCATAACCCACAAGACATGCCACCAGAGGTCTGTCTGAACTACTGGCACACAGCTCAGACACCCATAACCCAACAGACATGCCACCAGAGGTCTGTCTGAACTACTGGCACACAGCTCAGACACCCATAACCCACAAGACATGCCACCAGCGGTCTGTCTGAACTACTGGCACACAGCTCAGACACCCATAACCCACAAGACATGCCATGGCAGGAACTAATGTGGATCCATAATAAACCCCAGGAAGAGTAGCTGCTGCCTTGGCAGGAACTAATGGGGATCCATAATAAACCCCAGGAAGAGTAGCTGCTGCCTTGGCAGGAACTAATGGGGATCCATAATAAACCCCAGGAAGAGTAGCTGATTGGATTGTGTTCAGAGACTCAGCTAACCACCTCCATCACCGGCTTCATAAGGAAATGCATCTGTGACGTTGTCCCCTCAGTGAAGGTTCACTGCTTTCCCAATCAAAAGCCCTGGATTAACACTGAGGTTGGTGCTAAACTAAAGGACAGGGCGACAACACACAGAGCTATCGTAGACAACCCTGAGGCTACTGACGAGGACAGCAAGTACACGAAGTCCCGCTACTGTGCAGAGGCACAGTCGTCAAACGAGCGAAAAGGACAATATAGGACTAAGGTGGATATTACTCTGACTCCCGTCGCTGTGGCAGGGGCTACAGTCCATTACGAATTACAAAGGAAGTCCCAGCCGTGATCTGTCCAACGTTGTCTCTCTACCAGACGAACTCAAAGCATTTTATTTCCCATTAACAACAAAGTGCCATACGCGAGAGCCCCGGCCGACCCAGAGGACTGTCTCTCACTCCGAGGCCGACGTCAACTGTCGGACCTTATATAGCCCCGGCCGACCCAGAGGACTGTCTCTCACTCCGAGGCCAACGTCAACTGTCGGACCTTATATAGCCCCGGCCGACCCAGAGGACTGTCTCTCACTCCGAGGCCGACGTCAACTGTCGGACCTTATATAGCCCCGGCCGACCCAGAGGACTGTCTCTCACTCCGAGGCCGACGTCAACTGTCGGACCTTATATAGCCCCGGCCGACCCAGAGGACTGTCTCTCACTCCGAGGCCGACGTCAACTGTCGGACCTTATATAGCCCCGGCTGACCCAGAGGACTGTCTCTCACTCCGAGGCCGACGTCAACTGTCGGACCTTATATAGCCCCGGCCGACCCAGAGGACTGTCTCTCACTCCGAGGCCGACGTCAACTGTCGGACCTTATATAGCCCCGGCCGACCCAGAGGACTGTCTCTCACTCCGAGGCCGACGTCAACTGTCGGACCTTATATAGACAGGTGTGTGCCTTTCCAAATCATGTCCAATCAATTGAATTTACCACAGGTGGACGCATATCAAGTTGTAGAAACATTCTCAATTTTGATCAATGGAAACAGGATGTACCTGAGCTCAATTTTGAGTCTCATAGCAAAGTGTCTGAATACTTGTGATGTCATGATGGGGTACTGTGACGTCTTTATGGGGTACTGTGATGTCATTATGGGGTACTGTGATGTCATTATGGGGGTACTGTGATGTCATTATGGGGGTACTGTGATGTCATTGTGGTATTGTGATGTCATTGTGGGGTACTGTGATGTCATTATGGGGTACTGTGATCTCATTATGGGGTATTGTGAAGTCATTATGGGGTATTGTGATGTCATTATGGGGTATTGTGAAGTCATTATGGGGTATTGTGATGTCATTATGGTGTACTGTGATGTCATTATGGGGTACTGTGTGTAACAGTGTATTTCTATTTTTGATGTGTTTTTGTTTAGTACTACGTTGATATTGATTGTTGGGTTCATAGCTTGAAGTAATTTCCCTGTACTTGTGCACGTGACATTAAAACGTGAGTTCTGTAATGTAATGTTCTCAGACAAATTGGCTCTCATTAGGAGGGGCATTTTAATGGTAACACAAGCAGAGATTAAATTACACACTGTGGAGAGAGAGGACTACAAGGTACAGAGAGTGCCTTGTCAATTTTCTCTCTACCCTGGTCTCTGTATCAGTGTGTACTCTCTCTCTCTCTCTCTCCCTCTCTCCCTCTCTCCCTCTTTCTCTCTCTCTCTCTCCCTCTTTCTCTCTCTCTCTCTCTCTCGCTCTCTTTCTCTCTCTTTCTCTCTCTCTCTCTCTCTCTCTCTGTCTCTCTCTCTCTCTCTCTCTCTCTGTCTCTCTCTGTCTCTCTCTCTCTCTCTCTCTCTCTCTCTCTCTCTCTCTCTCTCTCCCTCTTTCTCTCTCACTCTCTCTCTCTCTCTCTCTCTCTCTCTGTCTCTCTCTCTGTCTCTCTCTCTCCCTCTCTCTCTCTCTCTCTCTCTCTCTCTCTCTCTCTCTCTCTCTCTCTCTCTCTCTCTCTCTCTCTCTTTATTCCCTACGTTTGACCAGAACAACACAGATGTAGACGTCATTACTAGAGAGGAGATCTGTTTTGTTCTTCTCAGCTCAATTAAATCCAGACTTAATTTAACACTAGTCTCACAAGTTACAGTGCCAGTTGCGTATTCTTATCTTGACGTGTGAATGATCTCAGTTCAGGGCCAATCAGGGGGCTCTATTTCTAGACATCTGCTGGGCGGGGCTAATTCACACCTCGTCACCACAGAGCGTTGGTTGGTGCTCAGGTCTGCAGTGCTTCTGATATCAGCTTCTTACATCACTCGTATACTCACACCTTGTGACAGCCATCAGTTGGATTTGATGGCATGGCATATAATTTTGTTGGCAGTGGGTGGCGTGATGCGATCTCTTCTCCCTGGTTGCTGAGGTGGGTAGAAAACTCTAGAAAAAAGCCGTGCCCCTTTGAGCCAATGATGAGTCTTTTGGACGTCAACTTTCTAACAGTAAAAAAAAAATACATTTCGCAAACCTTTGTTTATGAAGATCTCAGGTAACCTTAGAGTTGGTTTATTTCCTGCCTGCGCTGCTTCAGCCGCCGGTGATACATGATGACGCCACAGAAGAACCAGAGCAAGGCCCAGGAGCACAAAGACCAAAGCTCTGGTCTAATGTAGTGAACTTTAGGGGGGGGGGGGGGGGGGTCATTTCAGGTCAAGGACTTTCACTAGGCCCTTCCAAAACCTCAAATAATGGGACCCATCCAAAAAAAATTAGCTCAAGTTTTGCCACCAAAAAAAAAAAAAGCACCTCAAGACTCTTGGAAGAACGTTCTATGGAATGATGTTCAGATGAGTCAAACTTCTAACTTTTTTTGGATAACATGGTTCTAATCAAATCAAATGTTATTTGTCACAGATTCAGTAAATGTTATTGCGGGTGTAGCGAAATGTCTTGTGTTTCTAGTTCCAACAGTACAGTAATACCTAACAATACACAACAATACACACATCTAAAATAATGGAATTAAGAAATATATACAGTGCCTTGCGAAAGTATTCGGCCCCCTTGAACTTTGCGACCTTTTGCCACATTTCAGGCTTCAAACATAAAGATATAAAACTGTATTTTTTTGTGAAGAATCAACAACAAGTGGGACACAATCATGAAGTGGAACGACATTTATTGGATATTTCAAACTTTTTTAACAAATCAAAAACGTAAAAATTCGGCGTGCAAAATTATTCAGCCCCCTTAAGTTAATACTTTGTAGCGCCACCTTTTGCTGTGATTACAGCTGTAAGTCGCTTGGGGTATGTCTCTATCAGTTTTGCACATCGAGAGACTGAAATTTTTTCCCATTCCTCCTTGCAAAACAGCTCGAGCTCAGTGAGGTTGGATGGAGAGCATTTGTGAACAGCAGTTTTCAGTTCTTTCCACAGATTCTCGATTGGATTCAGGTCTGGACTTTGACTTGGCCATTCTAACACCTGGATATGTTTATTTTTGAACCATTCCATTGTATATAGGAGTGACGTTGACTAAAACACAGTAGAATATAAAACAGAATGAGATGAGTAAATCAGTATGTAAACATTAGTGACTTGTGTTTCTTTGTTAAAGTAGCTAGTGATTTTAAGTCTATTTATATGTAGTCTGCAAACTTAATGATGGTGGTGGAGTCGTGCGCGAACAGGGAGTAAAGGAGAGGGCTGAGCACGCACCCTTGTGGGGCCCCAGTGTTGAGGATCAGCGGAATGGAGATGTTATTTCCTACCTTCACCACCTGGCGGGCGACCCGTCAGGAAGTCCAGGACCCAATTGCACAGGGCGGGGTTGAGAACCAAGGCTCCGAGCTTAAGGATGAGTTTGGAGGGCACGATGGTGTTGAAGGCTGAGCTGTAGTCATTGAACAGCATTCTCACATAGGTATTCTTCTTGTCCAGATGGGATAGGGCAGTGTGCAGTGTGATGGCGATTGCATCATCTGTGGACCTGTTGGGGCGGGATTCAAACTGAAGTGGGTCTAGGGTGTCAGGTAGGGTGGAGGTGATATGATCCTTGACTAGTATCTCAAAGTCATTTAGTTCAGTTACCTTTGCTTTCTTGGGTACAGGAACAATGGTGGACATCTTGAAGAAATTGGGGTCAGCAGACTGGGATAGGGAGAGATTGAATATGTCCATAAACACTCCGGTCTGCTGGTCTGCACATGCTGGCGAAAAGCACTGCATTCCACAGTAAGAACCTCATACCAATGGTCAGCATGGTGGTGGTGGTGTGATGGTTTGGAGATGCTACAGGAGAATGTCAGGCCATCTGTCTGGGAGCTGAATAGCAGCTGGGTCATGTAGAAAGACAATGATACAAAACACCACGTTCAAGTTCACATTAAAAAAAAAGAGGCTAAACAGAAACACTTCAAAGTCCAGATCCCGAATGAGATGTTGTGGCAGGAAGTGTTTGGTTGGAGTCATTGTCCAGACCTAATCCTGAATGAGATGTTGTGGCAGGACTTGAAACAAGTGGTTCATGTCGCTGAGATAAAGCAGTTCTGCATGGAGGAGCGGGACAACTCCTCCACAGAGACCTGAGATACGGCAGGAAGTGTTTGGTTGGAGTCATTGCAGCTAAATGTGGCACAACCAGCTATTGAGTGTAAAGGACGCAATTACGGGGAAACTGGATGTTGTATAAGTTTGTTTATGAAATAAGTTTGTTATTGATCTGTTATTTCGGGTTCCCCTTTTATCTAATATTATATCTTTATTTATTTATTTGATTTATTTCACCACAGAGTCATGGAGTAAAACAAACATACAGTCAATAGTACAGTATAAACAAGTCTATATACGATGTGAGCAAATGAGGTGAGATAAGGGAGGTAAAAGGCAAAAAAGGCCATGGTGACAAGGTAAATACAATATAGCAAGTAAAACACTGGAATGGTAGATTTGCAGTGGAAGAATGTGCAAAGTAGAAATAAAAATAATGGGGTGCAAAGGAGCAAAATAAATAAATAAATAAATACAGTAGGGAAAGAGGTAGTTGTTTGAGCTAAATTATAGATGGGCTATGTACAGGTGCAGTAATCTGTGAGCTGCTCTGACAGCTGGTGCTTAAAATATCTGATAACATTCAGTATCAAAAATATGCAAAAAAGTAGAGAAAATTAGAAAGGGGGGGGGGAATAGCACTGTAGCATTTGACCTGTATTCTAAACTCAACATCAATGCTCGTGATTGTTATGGAAAATCAGATTAAACATAGTCATGTAATTCATTCAACACATTTGCTTACTCTGCTAAATGATAACAGCTCCGGGCCCTATACCTTTACAGGTTTTATGATATTTATCCTGACTCTGAGCAGTGTCCACGTTGAGGAGGATGAGGCCTTCGATGGTTCAAATGAGAGAGACAGAGAGACAGAGAGACGGAGATAGAGAGAGGGAGTAGCAACTCTGCATATCAGTGACCCCTGCTGTTGGCTAGATGGAACAGCAGCATGTCTGTCTGCTCTATCGTGTCTGTCTGTCTGCCCTGCCGTGTCTGTCTATCTGTCTGTTTGTCTGCTCTGTCATATTTGTCTGCCTGTCTTTCTGTCTGTCCATGTCTGTCAGCCTGTCTGTCTGTCTGTGTCAGTTTGTCTGTCTGCCCCATCATGTCTCTCTGTCTGTTTGCCTGTTATCTGGCTCTGTCTCTGTCTCTTTGTCTGCCTGTCTCTTGTATGTTCGTCTGCCTGTCTGCCTGTCTGTCTGCCTGTATTTTTGTACGTCTGCCTTTCTGTCTGCCTGTCTGTCTGCCTGTCTGTCTGCCTGTATTTTTGTATGTCTGCCTGTCTGTCTGCCTGTCTGCCTGCCTGTATGTCTGCCTGTCTGTCTGCCTGTCTGTCAGCCTGTATTTTTGTAAGTCTGTCTGCCTGTCTGTCTGCCTGTCTGTCTGTCTGCCTGTCTGTCTGCAGGGTCTCTGGGGTTAGCTCTCTCGCTGCTCACATTGGGCCCTTCTCCTCCGTCCGCGTCCCCTACTCAACCTCCACACGAAAACAACCCTTCTCCTCCGTCCGCGTCCCCTACTCAACCTCCACACGAAAACAACTCTTCTCCTCGTCCAATATTCCTCCTCTTCCTCTCCTCTTCTCAAAACGGCTTTATGAACTTTATGTACCTCTATCTCCTTTCATTATGAACTACTAGGGAATGTGTCTCTATCTCCTTTCATTATGAACTACTAGGGAATGTGCCTCTATCTCCTTTCATGATGGTACATAGCAGTTAGGGGGGAACTGGGCATCTACCACCCCACTAGCAGTTAGGGGGGAACTGGGCGTCTACCACCCCACTAGCAGTTAGGGGGAACTGGGCATCTACCACCCCACTAGCAGTTAGAGGGAACTGGGCGTCTACCACCCCACTAGCAGTTAGGGGGGAACTGGGCGTCTACCACCCCACTAGCAGTTAGGGGGAACTGGGCATCTACCACCCCACTAGCAGTTAGAGGGAACTGGGCGTCTACCACCCCACTAGTAGTTAGGGGGAACTGGGAATCTACCACTCCACTAGCAGTTAGGGGGGAACTGGGCGTCTACCACCCCACTAGCAGTTAGGGGGGAACTGGGAATCTACCACTCCACTAGCAGTTAGGGGGGAACTGGGCGTCTACCACCCCACTAGCAGTTAGGGGGGAACTGGGAATCTACCACTCCACTAGCAGTTAGGGGGGAACTGGGCGTCTACCACCCCACTAGCAGTTAGGGGGGAACTGGGCGTCTACAACCCCACTAGCAGTTAGGGGGGAACTGGGCGTCTACCACCCCACTAGCAGTTAGAGGGAACTGGGCGTCTACCACCCCACTAGCAGTTAGAGGGAACTGGGCGTCTACCACCCCACTAGCAGTTAGGGGGGAACCGGGCGTCTACCACCCCACTAGCAGTTAGAGGGAACTGGGTGTCTACCATCCCACTAGCAGTTAGGGGGAACTGGGCGTCTACCACCCCACTAGCAGTTAGGGGGAACTGGGCGTCTACCACCCCACTAGTAGTTAGAGGGAACTGGGCGTCTACCACCCCACTAGCAGTTAGGGGGAACTGGGCGTCTACCACCCCACTAGCAGTTAGAGGGAACTGGGCGTCTACCACCCCACTAGCAGTTAGGGGGAACTGGGCATCTACCACCCCACTAGCAGTTAGAGGGAACTGGGTGTCTACCATCCCACTAGCAGTTAGGGGGAACTGGGCGTCTACCACCCCACTAGCAGTTAGGGGGAACTGGGCGTCTACCACCCCACTAGTAGTTAGAGGGAACTGGGCGTCTACCACCCCACTAGCAGTTAGAGGGAACTGGCGTCTACCACCCCACTAGCAGTTAGGGGGAACTGGGCATCTACCACCCCTCTAGCAGTTAGGGGGGAACTGGGCGTCTACCACCCCACTAGCAGTTAGGGGGGAACTGGGAATCTACCACTCCACTAGCAGTTAGGGGGGAACTGGGCGTCTACCACCCCACTAGCAGTTAGGGGGGAACTGGGCGTCTACAACCCCACTAGCAGTTAGGGGGGAACTGGGCGTCTACCACCCCACTAGCAGTTAGAGGGAACTGGGCGTCTACCACCCCACTAGCAGTTAGAGGGAACTGGGCGTCTACCACCCCACTAGCAGTTAGGGGGGAACCGGGCGTCTACCACCCCACTAGCAGTTAGAGGGAACTGGGTGTCTACCATCCCACTAGCAGTTAGGGGGAACTGGGCGTCTACCACCCCACTAGCAGTTAGAGGGAACTGGCGTCTACCACCCCACTAGCAGTTAGGGGGAACTGGGCATCTACCACCCCACTAGCAGTTAGAGGGAACTGGGTGTCTACCATCCCACTAGCAGTTAGGGGGAACTGGGCGTCTACCACCCCACTAGCAGTTAGGGGGAACTGGGCGTCTACCACCCCACTAGCAGTTAGAGGGAACTGGGCGTCTACCACCCCACTAGCAGTTAGAGGGAACTGGGCGTCTACCACCCCACTAGTAGTTAGGGGGAACTGGGCGTCTACCACCCCACTAGTAGTTAGAGGGAACTGGGTGTCTACCACCCCACTAGCAGTTAGGGGGGAACTGGGCGTCTACTTCCCCACTAGCAGTTAGAGGGAACTGGGCGTCTACCACCCCACTAGCAGTTAGAGGGGAACTGGGCGTCTACCACCCCACTAGCAGTTAGGGGGAAACTGGGCGTCTACCACCCCACTAGCAGTTAGGGGGGAACTGGGCGTCTACCACCCCACTAGCAGTTAGGGGGAACTGGGTGTCTACCACCCCACTAGCAGTTAGAGGGAACTGGGCGTCTACCACCCCACTAGCAGTTAGAGGGAACTGGGCGTCTACCACCCCACTAGCAGTTAGAGGGAACTGGCGTCTACCATCCCACTAGTAGTTAGAGTGAACTGGGCATCTACCACCCCACTAGTAGTTAAGGGGAACTGGGAATCTACCACCCCACTAGCAGTTAGAGGGAACTGGGCGTCTACCACCCCACTAGTAGTTAGAGGGAACTGGGCGTCTACCACCCCACTAGCAGTTAGAGGGAACTGGGCATCTACCACCCCACTAGTAGTTAAGGGGAACTGGGAATCTACCACCCCACTAGCAGTTAGAGGGAACTGGGCGTCTACCACCCCACTAGTAGTTAGAGGGAACTGGGCATCTACCACCCCACTAGCAGTTAGGGGGGAACTGGGCATCTACCACCCCACTAGCAGTTAGGGGGGAACTGGGCATCTACCACCCCACTAGCAGTTAGGGGGAACTGGGCATCTACCACCCCACTAGCAGTTAGGGGGAACTGGGCATCTACCACCCCACTAGTAGTTAGGGGGAACTGGCGTCTACCACCCCACTAGCAGTTAGGGGGGAACTGGGCGTCTACCACCCCACTAGCAGTTAGAGGGAACTGGGCGTCTACCACCCCACTAGCAGTTAGGGGGGAACTGGGCATCTACCACCCCACTAGCAGTTAGAGGGAACTGGGCATCTACCACCCCACTAGCAGTTAGAGGGAACTGGGCATCTACCACCCCACTAGCAGTTAGGGGGAACTGGGCATCTACCACCCCACTAGCAGTTAGGGGGAACTGGGCATCTACCACCCCACTAGCAGTTAGGGGAAACTGGGCGTCTACCACCCCACTAGCAGTTAGAGGGAACTGGGCGTCTACCACCCCACTAACAGTTAGAGGGAACTGGGCATCTACCACCCCACTAGCAGTTAGGGGGAACTGGCCGTCTACCAACCCACTAGTAGTTAAGGGGAACTGGGAATCTACCACCCCACTAGCAGTTAGAGGGAACTGGGCGTCTACCACCCCACTAGTAGTTAGAGGGAACTGGGCATCTACCACCCCACTAGCAGTTAGGGGGGAACTGGGCATCTACCACCCCTCTAGCAGTTAGGGGGGAACTGGGCATCTACCACCCCACTAGCAGTTAGAGGGAACTGGGCGTCTACCACCCCACTAGCAGTTAGAGGGAACTGGGCGTCTACCACCCCACTAGTAGTTAGAGGGAACTGGGCGTCTACCACCCCACTAGCAGTTAGAGGGAACTGGGCGTCTACCACCCCGCTAGCAGTTAGAGGGAACTGGCGTCTACCACCCCACTAGCAGTTAGAGGGAACTGGGCGTCTACCACCCCACTAGCAGTTAGAGGGAACTGGCGTCTACCATCCCACTAGTAGTTAGAGGGAACTGGGCATCTACCACCCCACTAGCAGTTAGGGGGAACTGGGCGTCTACCACCCCACTAGTAGTTAGGGGGAACTGGTTATCTACCACCCCACTAGCAGTTAGGGGGGAACTGGGTGTCTACCACCCCACTAGCAGTTAGGGGGAACTGGGCATCTACCACCCCACTAGCAGTTAGGGGGAACTGGGCGTCTACCACCCCACTAGTAGTTAGGGGGAACTGGGTGTCTACCACCCCACTAGCATTTAGTTGGAACTGGGCGTCTACCACCCCACTAGCAGTTAGAGGGAACTGGGTGTCTACCACCCCACTAGCAGTTAGGGGGAACTGGGCATCTACCACCCCACTAGTAGTTAGGGGGAACTGGGCATCTACCACCCCACTAGCAGTTAGAGGGAACTGGGCGTCTACCACCCCACTAGTAGTTAGAGGGAACTGGGCGTCTACCACCCCACTAGCAGTTAGGGGGAACTGGGCGTCTACCATCCCACTAGCAGTTAGGGTGAACAGGGCGTCTACCACCCCACTAGCAGTTAGAGGGAACTGGGCGTCTACCACCCCACTAGCAGTTAGGGGGAACTGGGCGTCTACCATCCCACTAGCATTTAGGGGGAACTGGGCATCTACCACCCCACTAGCAGTTAGAGGGAACTGGGCGTCTACCACCCCACTAGCAGTTAGGGGGAAACTGGGCGTCTACCACCCCACTAGCAGTTAGGGGGGAACTGGGCGTCTACCACCCCACTAGCAGTTAGGGGAAACTGGGCGTCTACCACTCCACTAGCAGTTAGGGGGGAACTGGGCGTGTACCACCCCACTAGCAGTTAGAGGGAACTGGGCGTCTACCACCCCACTAGCAGTTAGGGGGAAACTGGGCGTCTACCACCCCACTAGCAGTTAGGGGGGAACTGGGCGTCTACCACCCCACTAGTAGTTAGGGGAAACTGGGCGTCTACCATCCCACTAGCAGTTAGGGGGAACTGGGCGTCTACCACCCCACTAGCAGTTAGGGAGAACTGGGCGTCTACCACCCCACTAGCAGTTAGGGGGAACTGGGCGTCTACCACCCCACTAGCAGTTAGGGGGGAACTGGGCGTCTACCACCCCACTAGCAGTTAGGGGGGAACTGGGCATCTACCACCCCTCTAGCAGTTAGGGGGAACTGGGCGTCTACCACCCCACTAGCAGTTAGGGGGAACTGGGCGTCTACCATCCCACTAGCAGTTAGGGAGAACTGGGCGTCTACCATCCCACTAGCAGTTAGGGGGAACTGGGCGTCTACCACCCCACTAGCAGTTAGGGGGAACTGGGCGTCTACCATCCCACTAGCAGTTAGGGGGAACTGGGCGTCTACCACCCCACTAGCAGTTAGGGGAAAACACCCAATCGTTCATTTGTCATTTCTGTAGATTAACAGTGTTAGAGTTATTTATTTATATATCAATATTTATCGTCAAAACATTTGCTATGACAATAGTCGATGAATATATAGCACAACTTTAGATTCCCCCTGCGTCTCGTAATGGAACAGTCTAGACCTTTTGGAAGTTTTGACGGATTGCTGTCCTCGTCATGCGGCCCCCCCCCCCCCCCCCCCCCCCCCCACGCCCCTTCCCCTTCCTCTCCCATTCATCCTCTGAGTGGCACAAATTCACAATCCATGTTTCAATTTTCTCAAGTCTTAAAAATCCTTCTTTAACCACCTGTCTCCTCCCCCTTCATCTACACTGATTGAAGTGGATTTAACAAGTGACATCAATAAGGGATCGTAGCTTTCATCTGGTCAGTTACATAACTATAACTATATTTACGTCATGGAAAGAGCGGGTGTCCTTTGTTTAGTCCTCAGTGTATAAAGTGTTCACGTTTCTTTTTTAATCAAGGAAACATCTAGCTTGTTGTGTGTTTTCAGCGTGCAGGTCTTGTGGTGTTTGTATGGCAACCAGGAAGTAGAGGGCCAAGGTTTAGCAGGTCATGTTGCAGAGGAATAGAAGTGGATTCGCCCGTTGTGTATGTTTTGGATAAAAAATATAGGTTTTAGGGACTCATTTAAATCATCCCTGATTTGACTGTATTGGTTTGGTCAATGAGAGAGAGGATCCGGGGTTTTGCTTAAAACACCAAATGATACCT
>NC_048565.1:3212926-3235426 GCF_013265735.2 Oncorhynchus mykiss | reverse complement strand
AATTTGTTCATACTGTACTCGATACCATCTACTGTATCTTGCCTATGCTGCTCTGTACCATCACTCATTCATATATCCTTATGTACATATTCTTTATCCCCTTACACTGTGTACAAGACAGTAGTTTTGGAATTGTTAGTTAGATTACTTGTTATTACTGCATTGTCGGAACTAGAAGCACAAGCATTTCGCTACACTCGCATTAACATCTGCTAACCATGTGTATGTGACAAATAAAATTTGATTTGATTTAGAAGGTTCTGGTAGTGTTGTAGTCTACAGGCTGGTAGTAGAAGGGTCTGGCAGTGTTGTAGTCTACAGGCTGGTAGTAGAAGGGTCTGATAGTGTTGTAGTCTACAGGCTGGTAGTAGAAGGGTCTGATAGTGTTGTAGTCTACAGGCTGGTAGTAGAAGGTTCTGGTAGTGTTGTAGTAGTAGAAGGTTCTGGTAATATTGTAGTCTACGGGCTGGTAGTAGAAGGTTCTGGTAGTGTTGTAGTCTACAGGCTGGTAGTAGAAGGTTCTGGTAGTGTTGTAGTCTACAGGCTGGTAGTAGAAGGGTCTGGTAGTGTTGTAGTAGTAGAAGGGTCTGGTAGTGTTGTAGTCTACAGGCTGGTAGTAGAGGGGTCTGGCAGTGTTGTAGTCTACAGGCTGGTAGTAGAAGGGTCTGGTAGTGTTGTAGTCTACAGGCTGGTAGTAGAAGGTTCTGGTAGTGTTGTAGTCTACAGGCTGGTAGTAGAGGGGTCTGGCAGTGTTGTAGTCTACAGGCTGGTAGTAGAAGGGTCTGGTAGTGTTGTAGTCTACAGGCTGGTAGTAGAAGGTTCTGGTAGTGTTGTAGTCTACAGGCTGGTAGTAGAAGGTTCTGGTAGTGTTGTAGTAGTAGAAGGGTCTGGTAGTGTTGTAGTCTACAGGCTGGTAGTAGAAGGGTGTGGCAGTGTTGTAGTATACAGGCTGGTAGTAGAATGTTCTGGTAGTGTTGTAGTCTACAAGCTGGTAGTAGAAGGTTCTGGTAGTGTTGTAGTCTACAGGCTGGTAGTAGAAGGGTCTGGCAGTGTTGTAGTCTACAGGCTGGTAGTAGAAGGTTCTGGTAGTGTTGTAGTCTACAGGCTGGTAGTAGAAGGTTCTGGTAGTGTTGTAGTCTACAGGCTGGTAGTAGAAGGTTCTGGCAGTGTTGTAGTCTACAGGCTGGTAGTAGAAGGTTCTGGTAGTGTTGTAGTCTTCAGACTGGTAGTAGAAGGTTCTGGTAGTATTGTAGTCTATGGGCTGGTAGTAGAAGGTTCTGGTAGTGTTGTAGTCTACAGGCTGGTAGTAGAAGGTTCTGGTAGTGTTGTAGTCTGCAGGCTGGTAGTAGAAGGTTCTGGTAGTGTTGTAGTCTACAGGCTGGTAGTAGAAGGTTCTGGTAGTGTTGTAGTCTACAGGCTGGTAGTAGAAGGTTCTGGTAGTGTTGTAGTCTACAGGCTGGTAGTAGAAGGTTCTGGTAGTGTTGTAGTCTACAGGCTGGTAGTAGAAGGTTCTGGTAGTGTTGTAGTCTACAAGCTGGTAGTAGAAGGTTCTGGTAGTGTTTTAGTCTACAGGCTGGTAGTAGAAGGTTCTGGTAGTGTTGTAGTCTACAGGCTGGTAGTAGAAGGTTCTGGTAGTGTTGTAGTCTTCAGGCTGGTAGTAGAAGGTTCTGGTAGTGTTGTAGTCTTCAGGCTGGTAGTAGAAGGTTCTGGTAGTGTTGTAGTCTTCAGGCTGGTAGTAGAAGGTTCTGGTAGTGTTGTAGTCTTCAGGCTGGTAGTAGAAGGTTCTGGTAGTGTTGTAGTCTACAGGCTGGTAGTAGAAGGTTCTGGTAGTGTTGTAGTCTTCAGGCTGGTAGTAGAAGGTTCTGGGGACATTAAGGAAAGGAGACAGGGGACAGCCTTGCCTAGTTTCTCTTTGTATTGGGAAATGAATGAACGCAGTCTATTTTAATACGTTAGAGAAATTCCCTTTCTGTTTGCATTTCACAGTATGTGTTCGTGATAGCCGTGTTGTCACAGAGAGACATAGAGATGGGTGTTTTAACGTTGTAATATAACCCCCTACACGTCACACCAACACAGTGGAAAGAGGGATGAAATCATGCCATTATCAGAGTATCGTTTCTGACTTTAAACATCCCCCCCCCCCCCCCCCCCCCCCCCCCCCCCTTTATCTGCTCTGTGACACCCTGCGGCCTCTACCTAGCCAGCCAGTTTAAAGCACCTTGTTAACGGGGCCTTTAGTGACGGCAGAGAGTCATTTATTACATGAATAACGGAGAGATAAATAACTTCCCTGCATGCTTCATGATTTGCTTCGCTGTTTTTCAGCAGCAGCAATAGAAGGTCTTGAGACGTGTGGTATTTCTGTTACATCCGAATCAGTGTGATCGTTCACCTGAGGGAAGTCTAGGTCTGGTCAAGACCTCTTGTGTTCATGACATGTTGCCGTTTATCAACATAAATACACATGCGTACGTACACGTGAGAACGGGCACACAGACAGAGGCGTGCCTCTGAGGGCGATAGTCTGATGTCACCATCTGCTGCTCTCCGTTGAAACGTGATAACGTACCTAAATACTCATCGGAACCTTCTAGATGAACAGCTGTCTAATGGTCCTGAACTACTACAAGTCATGGACTGTTGTCTTTGCTACCGCTCGGCAAGTGATACCGGAGCGTCAAGTCTAGGTCCAAAAGGCTTCTTAACAGTTTCTACCCCCACATCATAAGACTCCTGAACATCTACTTGAATGGCTACCCAGACTATTTGCATTACTACACTACCTTCTCCCCCATCTTTTTCGCTGCTGCTACTCTATGTTGTTATCATCTATGCACTTTAATTCTACCTACATATTACCTCAACTAACCGGTGCCCCCACACATTGACTCTGTACTGGTATCCCCTGTATATAGCCTCCATATTGACTCTGTACTGGTATCCCCTGTATATAGTCTCCACATTGACTCTGTACCGGTACCCCCTGTATATAGCCTTCACATTGACTCTGTACCGGTACCCCCTGTATATAGCCTCCACATTGACTCTGTACCGTAATACCCTGTATATAGCCTCCACATTGACTCTGTACCGGTACCCCCTGTATATATCCTCCAAATTGACTCTGTACCGGTACCTCCTGTATATAGCCTCCATATTGACTCTATACCGGTACCCCCTGTATATATCCTCCAAATTGACTCTGTACCGTAACCCCCTGTATATAGCCTCCACATTGACTCTGTACCGTAACCCCCTGTATATAGCCTCCACATTAACTCTGTACCGGTACCCCCTGCATATAGCCTCCACATTGACTCTGTACCGTAATACCCTGTATATAGCCTCCACATTGACTCTGTACCGGTACCTCCTGTATTTAGCCTCCACATTGACTCTGTACCGGTACCCCCTGTATATAGCCTCCACATTGACTCTGTACCGTAATACCCTGTATATAGCCTCCACATTGACTCGGTACCGGTACCCCCTGTATATAACTTCCACATTAACAATTTAGTTGTAGAAACATCTCAAGGATGATCAATATAAACAGGATGCCCCTGAGCCAAATTTCGAGTCTCATAGTAGCAAAAGGGTCTGAATACTTATGTAAAAATGTCTAAAAACCTGTTTTCACTTTGTTTTATGGGGTATTGTGTGTAGATTGCTGAGAATTATTTAATTTAATCAATTTTAGAATAAGGCTGTAACATAACAAAATGTGGAAAAAGTCAAGGGGTCTGAGTACTTTCCAGAAGGCATTGTACATCAAGTCCTCTTAATTTACAACCTTTCCCTCACTCAGACAAGATGGCCAATCAGGCCTCCCGGGTGGCACAGTAGTTAAGGGCGCAGCGCCAGCTGTGCCATCAGAGTCCCTGGGTTCGCGCCCAGGCTCTGTCATAACCGGCCGCGACCGGGAGGTCCGTGGGGCGACGCACAATTGGCCTAGCGCCGTCCGGGTTAGGGAGGGATTGGTCGGTAGGGATCTCCTTGTCTCATCGCGCACCAGCGACTCCTGTGGTGGGCCGGGCGCAGTGCGCGCTAGCCAAGGTTGCCAGGGGCACGGTGTAGCCTCCGACACATTGGTGCGGCTGGCTTCCGGGTTGGATGTGCGCTGTGTTAAGAAGCAGTACGGCTGGTTGGGTTGTGTATCGGAGGACGCATGACATTCAGCCTTCGTCTCTCCCGAGCCCGTACGGGAGTTGTAGCAATGAGACAAGATAGTAGCTACTACAACAATTGGATACCACAAAATTGGGGAGAAAAAGGGGTAAAATTTAAAAAAATATGTATATATATATATATATATATATATATATATATATATATATATAAAAAAGATGGCCAATCAACGAGAGGGACGGGGGTAACTTCTCGGCGTTCCGGTGCTCAAGTTCAGAACGTCTGTCAGTCAAAACCCAGAGCTGTGAAGGACTTAGCCTGAGTACTGACGACATGTATACTGTGGCTACTGTACAGCCACTACATTACAATTTAGGCTTTTATTAGTACCCAAAACTGCCCTTAGTCGTAGATGGGCGCAAATGGCTACTGCCAGCTAAGTTATATACAGGGGGTACCGGTACCGAGTCAATGTTAAAGACGTAAAGGCTAAATTTGAGATTTTGTGTCATTTTTCAAATGCAACAGACTCTGACGAGTGCTGTTTCCACATGACTTGCGTTCCTGTACAGACCCATCATGCATCCTGTACACACAGCGTCACCCTTAGGGTTGTAGGGGCCACCAGAGGCCACAGGCCCAGGGTCAGATTCCTCTTCACTTAAACACCCAGAGATGTATATCATTAGCAAGTTAAACACCCAACAGACACAACAGCCTTCAGGATGCTTTAACAGAACAGCATGTTGTGTTTTCAAACAACCTTCATCAGGGCATTGGGTTTTCAAACAACTTTCATCAGGGAGTTGCCCTAACAACTTTCATCAGAGCGTTGCCCTAACACCTTTTATCAGGGCGTTGCCCTAACAACTTTCATCAGAGCGTAGCCCAAACAACCTTCATCAGGGCGTTGCCCTAACAACTTTCATCAGGGCGTTGCCCTAACAACTTTCATCAGTGCGTAGCCCAAACAACCTTCATCAGGGCGTTGCCCTAGCAACCTTCATCAGGGCATTGGGTTTTCAAACAACTTTCATCAGGGAGTTGCCCTAACAACTTTCATCAGGGCGTTGCCCTAACACCTTTCATCAGAGCGTTGCCCTAACAACTTTCATCAGTGCGTAGCCCAAACAACCTTCATCAGGGCGTTGCCCTAGCAACCTTCATCAGGGCGTTGCCCTAACAACTTTCATCAGAGCGTTGCCCTAACAACTTTCATCAGGGCGTAGCCCAAACAACCTTCATCAGGGCGTTGCCCTAGCAACCTTCATCAGGGCGTTGCCCTAACAACCTTCATCAGGGTGTTGCCCTAACAACCTTCTTCAGGGCGTTGTCCTAACAACCTTCATCAGGGCGTTGAGGATACTTGTCACCTACTGCTCACTTCTCGTTCATGAGTGGCCGGAGAGTTTTTAAAGCAGTTATTTCGGCTTTGCAATTTGGTCTAAGGTCCAGAGAAACTCAATATCTCAACTATTTTCATTGTGTATAAATCAGTGGTTTGACCACAGCTGCTCCTCTGAGTGTGTCTGGAGGCGAGGGTAGAAGAGATAAAGAGATCTATTGAACGGGGGGGGGGGGGCATTGTAACGCTGTGGGATGGGAAGCACGCCATGGGAACAAGCGGATATATAACAATAATAATTAATTGAATTTGTAAAGCGCTTTTCTCACATTTATATATATATATATATCTATATATATATACATATACATCCGATCTGGAGAACAGAATTAACAAAAGGTCATTTTTTAAGTTTTCTGATCAGTCTTCAGCTGTGTTTTAAAGGAGGACAGAGACTCTTCAGCCCTGATAGTGTCTGGAAGTGTGTTCCACAGCTGAGAAGCCCTGTCACCCATAGTGTTTAGTGATGTTGGTCCCGACATCACTAATGCTCTTGTGGCTGAATGGAAGCAAGTCCCTGCATCAATGTTCCAACATCTAGTGGGAAGCCTTCACAGAAGAGTGGAGGCTGTTATAGCAGCAAAGGAGGGACAAACTCCAACTTCATGATTTTGGAATGAGATGTTTGACGTGCAGGTGTCCACATACTTCGTGGTCATGTAGTGTATACAAAACAGACAGCGTTAGACCTCATTAGACCTCATTAGACTGTGTTAGACCTCATTAGACCGCGTTAGACCTCATTAGACCGCGTTAGACCTCATTAGACCGCGTTAGACCTCATTAGACTGTGTTAGACCTCATTAGACCGCGTTAGACCTCATTAGACCGCGTTAGACCTCATTAGACTGTGTTAGACCTCATTAGACCGCGTTAGACCTCATTAGACTGTGTTAGACCTCATTAGACCGTGTTAGACCTCATTAGACCGCGTTAGACCTCATTAGACCGCGTTAGACCTCATTAGACTGCGTTAGACTGTGTTAGACCTCATTAGACCATGTTAGACCTCATTAGACCATGTTAGACCGCGTTAGACCGTGTTAGACCTCATTAGACCTCATTAGACCGCGTTAGACCTCATTAGACCTCATTAGACCTCATTAGACCGCGTTAGACCGCGTTAGACCGTGTTAGACTGTGTTAGACTGTGTTAGACCGTGTTAGACTGTGTGTGACTGTGTTAGACTGTTTGTGACTGTGTCCGGGATTGAAGAGGTGCTGTTGCGCCTTCTTCACAACGCTGTCTGTGAGGGTGGACCAATTCAGTTTGTCCGTGATGTGTACGCCGAGGAACTTAAAACGTTCCACCTTCTCCACTATTGTCCCGTCGATGTGGATAAGGGGTGCTCCCTCTGCTGTTTCCTGAAGTCCACAATCATCTCCTTAGTTTTGTTGACGTTGAGTGTGAGGTTATTTTCCTGACACCACACTCTGAGGGCCCTCACCTCCTCCCTGTAGGCCGTCTCGTCTTTGTTGGTAATCAAGCCCACTGCTGTTGTGTCGTCAGCAAACTTGATGATTGAGTTGGAGTTGTGCATGGCCACACAGCCGTGGGTGAACAGGGAGTAACAGGAGAGGGCTCAGAACGCACCCTTGTGGGGCCCCTGTGTTGAAGATCAGCGAAGTGGAGAAGTCCGGGACCCAATTGCGCAGGGTGAGGTTCAGACCCAGGGTCTGTGTTAGACTGTGTTAGGTTGTATGTATGTATGACAGTGTTGTGTTGTGTTGCAGGCTCCCAGCGGTGCCAGGCCTGAGGAAGAACTGGAGAGGCTCACCAAGAAGATGCTGTATGACATGGACAACCCTCCGGCTGAGGAGTACTTTGGTGAGACTTATTATGTACTGTATGTCTCTGACCTCCCTTTTCATTTGGGTCAATCTCCTACATACACCACGTTAGAGGGTTGCGGCCCTACCTTTTCCTATGGGTAATCTCCTACACCATGTTAGAGGGTTGCGGCCCTACCTTTTCCTATGGGTAATCTCCTACACCACGTTAGAGGGTTGCGGCCCTACCTTTTCCTATGGGTAATCTCCTACACCATGTTAGAGGGTTGCGGCCCTACCTTTTCCTATGGGTAATCTCCTACACCACGTTAGAGGGTTGCGGCCCTACCTTTTCCTACGGGTCAATCTCCTACACCATGTTAGAGGGTTGAGGCCCTACCTTTTCCTATGGGTAATCTCCTACACCATGTTAGAGGGTTGCGGCCCTACCTTTTCCTATGGGTAATCTCCTACACCACGTTAGAGGGTTGAGGCCCTACCTTTTCCTATGGGTCAATCTCCTACACCACTTTAGAGGGTTGCGGCCCTACCTTTTCCTATGGGTAATCTCCTACACCACTTTAGAGGGTTGCGGCCCTACCTTTTCCTATGGGTAATCTCCTACACCACTTTAGAGGGTTGCGGCCCTACCTTTTCCTATGGGTCAATCTCATACACCACGTTAGAGGGTTGCGGCCCTACCTTTTCCTATGGGTAATCTCCTACACCACTTTAGAGGGTTGCGGCCCTACCTTTTCCTATGGGTAATCTCCTACACCACTTTAGAGGGTTGCGGCCCTACCTTTTCCTATGGGTAATCTCATACACCACGTTAGAGGGTTGCGGCCCTACCTTTTCCTATGGGTCAATCTCCTACACCATGTTAGAGGGTTGCGGCCCTACCTTTTCCTATGGGTAATCTCCTACACCACTTTAGAGGGTTGAGGCCCTACCTTTTCCTATGGGTAATCTCCTACACCACTTTAGAGGGTTGCGGCCCTACCTTTTCCTACGGGTCAATCTCCTACACCATGTTAGAGGGTTGCGGCCCTACCTTTTCCTATGGGTAATCTCCTACACCACTTTAGAGGGTTGCGGCCCTACCTTTTCCTATGGGTAATCTCCTACACCACTTTAGAGGGTTGCGGCCCTACCTTTTCCTATGGGTAATCTCCTACACCACTTTAGAGGGTTGCGGCCCTACCTTTTCATTTGGGTCAGATAGTCACCTATTAGTTTTGACAGTATCAATCATTCATCATCTAGTATGTTGGATTGCCTAACTATCCAAATCCATTCCCATGCACACACCCAGGTGATAATACAGTAGGGGAGTAGGGCAGTAGGACAGTAGGGAAGTTGGGCAGTAGGGAAGTTGGGCAGTAGGGGAGTAGGGGAGTAGAGAAGTAGGGAAGTAGGGCAGTAGAGAAGTAGGGAAGTTGGGCAGTAGGGCAGTAGGGAAGTAGGGCAGTAGGGCAGTAGGGAAGTTGGGCAGTAGGGAAGTTGGGCAGTAGGGCAGTAGGGCAGTAGGGAAGTTGGGCAGTAGGGAAGTAGGGAAGTAGGGCAGTAGGGAAGTAGGGACGTTGGGCAGTAGGGAAGTAGGGCAGTAGGGAAGTTGGGCAGTAGGGAAGTTGGGCAGTAGGGAAGTAGGGACGTTGCCAAAGCAAGTGAGGTAGACAACATACAAAGTGAATATATAAAGTGAAAAACAACAAAAATGAACAGTAAACATTACACATACAGAGGTTTCAAAACAGTAAAGACATTACAAATGTCATATTATATATATATATATATATATATATATATATACAGTGTTTTAACAATGTACAAATGGTTAAAGGACACAAGATAAAATAAATAAGCATAAATATGGGTTGTATTTACAATGGTGTGTGTTCTTCACTGGTTGACCTTTTCTCGTGGCAACAGGTCACAAATCTTGCTGCTGTGATGTCACACTGTGGAATTTCACCCAGTAGATATGGGAGTTTTTCAAAATTTGATTTGTTTTCAATTTCTTTGTGGATCTGTGTAATCTGAGGAAAATATGTATCTCTAATATGGTCATACATTGGGCAGGAGGTTAGGAAGTGCAGCTCTGTCTCTCTCTCTCTCTCTCTTCCTATATCTCTCTCTCTCTCTCCCCATCTCTCTCTCCCTCTCTCTCTCTCTCCCCATCTCTCTCTCTCTCCCTCTCTCTCTCTCTCTCTCTCTCTCGTCTCTCTCTCTCTCTCTCTCTCTCTCTCTCTCTCTCTCCCCACCTCTCTCTCTCTCTCTCTCTCCCCACCTCTCTCTCCTCTCTCTCTCTCTCTCTCTCTCTCTCTCCCCTCTCTCTCTCTCTCTCTCTCTCCCCACCTCTCTCTCTCTCTCCACCTCTCTCTCTCCATCTCTCTCACTGTCTCTCTCTCTCTCTCTCTCTCTCTCTCCATCTCTCTCTCTCCATCTCTCTCTCCATCTCCATCTCTATCTATATCTCTCTCTCCATCTCTCTCAATTCAATACATTTAAGGGCTTTATTGGCATGGGAAACATGTGTTAACATTGCCAAAGCAAGTGAGGTAGATAATATATAAAGTGAATATATAAAGTGAAAAACAATAATAATTAACAGTAAACATTACACATACAGAAGTTTCAAAACAATAAAGACATTACAAATGTCATATTGTATATATATATATATATATATATATATATATATATATATATATATATATATATATATATATATATATATATATATATATATATATATATATATATATATATATATATATATATATACAGTGTTTTAACAATGTACAAATGGTTAAAGGACACAAGATAAAATAAATAAGCATAAATATGGGTTGTATTTACAATGGTGTTTGTTCTTCACTGGTTGCCCTTTACTGGTGGCAACAGGTCACACATCTTGCTGCTGTGACGGCACACTGTGGTATTTCACCCAGTAGATATGGGCGTTTATCAAAGTTGGATTTGTTTTCGAATTCTTTGTGGGTCTGTGTAATCTGAGGGAAATATGTCTCTCTAATATGGTCATACATTGGGCAGGAGGTTAGGAAGTGCAGCTCAGTTTCCACCTCATCTTGTGGGCAGTGAGCACATAGCCTGTCTTCTCTTGAGAGCCATGTCTGCCTACGGCGGCCTTTCTCAATAGCAAGGCTATGCTCACTGAGTCTGTACATGGTCAAAGCTTTCCTTAATTTTGGGTCAGTCACAGTGGTCAGGTATTCTGCCGTGGTGTACTCTCTGTTTAGGGCCAAATAGCATTCTAGTTTTCTCTGTTTTTTTGTTAATTCTTTCCAATGTGTCAAGTAATTATCTTTTTGTTTTCTCATGATTTGGTTGGGTCTAATTGTGCTGTTGTCCTGATGCTCTGTGGGGTGTGTTTGTGTTTGTGAACAGAGCCCCAGGACCAGCTTGCTTAGGGGACTCTTCTCCAGGTTCATCTCTCTGTCTCTCTCTTTATGATTTCTTAATGCTCAAAAGTCTCCTCCGTCTGATAACAAAGAGGATGTGACTCTGATGTTATAGATTCTTTCCCATGGTCACTTTGCATTGTGGGGAGGAAGGTCTTCTTTTGAGAAACAGGTGCCATGGTCACCAGTTACAAAAACTGCTTTGCAGAAGTTACGGACACTGCATGGGGTGTGAACGTGCGGTGTGTGTGTGTGTGTGTGTGTGTGTGTGTGTGTGTGTGTGTGTGTGTGTGTGTGTGTGTGTGTGTGTGTGTGTGTGTGTGTGTGTGTGTGTGTGTGTGTGTGTGTGTGTGTGTGTGTGTGTGTGTGTGTGTGTGTGTGTGTGTGAGTGTGTGAGTTTCCCTCTCTCTCACCATCCGATTTGCATTTCCTTCAGTTGTTCTGTGTTATAGACAGACAGCTCAGCTTTTCCTTGTCTTTTCTTTGGCTAGTCACGTATTTAAACCCTCAGAGATGGTGGTCAGAGAAGAAGGGAAGAATCACTAACTTCAACATGTTGAATTTAAATACATTTGAATCATATTAACTCCTTCCTGATCTTTCATCATGGTCTTTTGTTCTACTAGACATTGTTCATGAGTTATTTCCATAGAGAATGGTGTCCCTCTGTTCTGCTCCTCTCCTCTCTCCTTTAATCATTTAAACCCCTCCTGGCCCTCTCCACACCCCCTGGTCTCTCCCCCCTGGTCTCTCCCGCCTGTTCTCCCCCTGGTCTCTCCCCCCTGTTCTCTCCCCCCTGTTCTCTCCCCCCTGTTCTCTCCCCCCTGTTCTCCCCCTGTTCTCTCCCCCTGGCCTCTCCCCCCTGTTCTCTCCCCCCTGGTATCTCCCCCCTGTTCTCCCCCTGTTCTCTCCCCCCTGTTCTCCCCCCCTGTTCTCCCCCCCCTGTTCTCTCCCCCCTGTTCTCCCCCTGGTCTCTTCCCCCTGTTCTCTCCCCCCTGTTCTTCCCCTGGTCTCTCCCCCTGGCCTCTCCCCCCTGTTCTCTCCCCCTGGTCTCTCCCCCCTGTTCTCTCCCCCCTGTTCTCCCCCTAGTCTCTCCCCCTGGCCTCTCCCCCCTGTTCTCTCCCCCTAGTATATCCCCCCTGTTCTCTCCCCCTGGTCTCTCCCCCCTGGTCTCTCCCCCCTGGTCTCTCCCCCCTGGTTTCTCCCCCCTGGTCTCTCCCCCCTGTTCTCTCCCCCCTGGTATCTCCCCCCTGGTCTCTCCCCTGGTCTCTCTCCCCTGGTCTCCCCCCTGGTCTCCCCCCTGGTCTCTCCCCTGGTCTCCCCCCTGGTCTCCTCCCTGGTCTCCCCCCTGGTCTCTCCCCTGGTCTCCCCCCTGGTCTCCCCCCTGTTCTCTCCCCCCTGGTCTCCCCCCTGGCCCTCTCTCCCCTGGCCATCTCCCCCCAGTTCTCTCCCCCCTGTTCTCCCCCCTGTTCTCTCCCCCCTGTTCTCTCCCCCCTGGTCTCTCTCCCCTGGCCCTCTCTCCCCTGGCCCTCTCCCTCTCCCTCTGGTCTCTCCCTCTGGCCCTCTTTCCCCTGGTCTCTCCCCTGGCCCTCTCCCCCCTGGTCTCTCCCCTGGCCCTCTCTCCCCTGGTCTCTCCCCTTGTCTCTTCCTCTGGGTCTCTCCCCTGGCCCTCTCCCTCTGGTCTCTCCCCTGGTCTCTCCCCTGGCCCTCTCCCCCCTTTTCTTTCCCCCTGGTCTCTCCCCTGGTCCGCTCTCCCCTGGCCATCTCCCCCCAGTTCTCTCCCCCCTGGTCTCCCCCCTGGCCCTCTCTCCCCTGGCCATCTCCCCCCAGTTCTCTCCCCCCTGTTCTTCCCCCCCTGTTCTCTCCCCCCTGGTCTCTCTCCCCTGGCCCTCTCTCCCCTGGCCCTCTCCCTCTCCCTCTGGTCTCTCCCTCTGGCCCTCTTTCCCCTGGTCTCTCCCCTGGCCCTCTCCCCCCTGGTCTCTCCCCTGGCCCTCTCTCCCCTGGTCTCTCCCCTTGTCTCTTCCTCTGGGTCTCTCCCCTGGCCCTCTCCCTCTGGTCTCTCCCCTGGTCTCTCCCCTGGCCCTCTCCCCCCTTTTCTTTCCCCCTGGTCTCTCCCCTGGCCCTCTCTCCCCTGGTCTCTCCCCTTGTCTCTTCCTCTGGGTCTCTCCCCTGGCCCTCTCCCTCTGGTCTCTCCCCTGGTCTCTCCCCTGGCCCTCTCCCCCTGGTCTCTCCCCCCTGGTCTCTCGCCCCTGGTCTCTCCCACCTGTTCTCTCCCCCCTGGTCTCTCCCCCCTGTTCTCTCCCCCCTGGTATCTCCCCCCTGGTCTCTCCCCTGGTCTCTCTCCCCTGGTCTCCCCCCTGGTCTCCCCCCTGGTCTCCCCCCTGGTCTCTCCCCTGGTCTCCCCCCTGGTCTCCCCCCTGGTCTCTCCCCTGGTCTCCCCCCTGGTCTCCTCCCTGGTCTCCCCCCTGGTCTCTCCCCTGGTCTCCCCCCTGGTCTCCTCCCTGTTCTCTCCCCCCTGGTCTCCCCCCTGGTCTCCCCCCTGTTCTCTCCCCCCTGGTCTCCCCCCTGGCCCTCTCTCCCCTGGCCATCTCCCCCCTGGTCTCTCCCCCGGTCTCCTCCCTGGTCTCCCTCTGGCCAACTCCCCCCTGGTCTCTCCCCTGGCCTTCTCCCCCCTGGTCTCCCCCTGTTCTCCCCCTGGCCCTCTCTCCCCTGGCCCTCTCTCCCTGGCCCTCTCTCCCCTGGTCTCTCCCCTGGCCCTCTCTCCCCTGGCCCTCATTCCCCTGGACCTCTCCCTCTGTCCATCCCTGGCCCTCATTCCCCTGGACCTCTCCCTCTGTCCATCCCTGGCCCTCTCTCCCCTGGCCCTCTCCCTCTGGTCTCTCCCCTGGCCCTCTCTCCCCTGGCCCTCTCCCTCTGGTCTCTCCCCTGGCCCTCTACCTCTGGTCTCTCCTCTGGCCCTCTCCCCCCTGGTCTCTCCCCTGGCCCTCTCTCCCCTGGTCTCTCCCCTGGTCTCTCCCCTGGCCCTCTCTCCCCTGGTCTCTCCCCTGGCCCTCTCCCCCCTGGTCTCTCCCCTGGCCCTCTCCCCCCTGGTATCTCCCCTGGCCCTCCCCCCCTGGTCTCTCCCCTGGCCCTCTCCCCCCTGGTCTCTCCCCTGGCCCTCTCCCCCCTGGTCTTTCCCCCTGGTCTCTCCCCTGGCCCGCTCTCCCCTGGCCCTCTCCCTCTGGTCTTTCCCCCTGGCCCTCTCTCCCCTGGCCCTCTCTCCCCTGGTCTCTCCCTGGTCTTTCCCCCTGGTCTCTCCCCTGGCCCTCTCTCCCCTGGCCCTCTCTCCCCTGGCCCTCTCCCTCTCCCTCTGGTCTCTCCCTCTGGCCCTCTTTCCCCTGGTCTCTCCTCTGGCCCTCTCGCCCCTGGCCCTCTCTCCCCTGGCCCTCTCCCTCTCCCTCTGGTCTCTCCCTCTGGCCCTCTTTCCCCTGGTCTCTCCCCTGGCCCTCTCCCCCCTGGTCTCTCCCCTGGCCCTCTCTCCCCTGGTCTCTCCCCTTGTCTCTTCCTCTGGGTCTCTCCCCTGGCCCTCTCCCTCTGGTCTCTCCCCTGGTCTCTCCCCTGGCCCTCTCCCCCCTTTTCTTTCCCCCTGGTCTCTCCCCTGGCCCGCTCTCCCCTGGCCCTCTCCCCCCTTTTCTTTCCCCCTGGTCTCTCCCCTGCCCCGCTCTCCCCTGGCCCTCTCCCTCTGGTCTTTCCCCCTGGTCTCTCCCCTGGCCCTCTCTCCCCTGGCCCTCTCTCCCCTGGTCTCTCCCTGGTCTTTCCCCCTGGTCTCTCCCCTGGCCCTCTCTCCCCTGGCCCTCTCCCTCTGGTCTCTCCCTCTGGCCCTCTTTCCCCTGGTCTCTCCCCTGGCCCTCTCCCCCTGGCCCTCTCCCCCTGGTGTCTCCCCTGGTCTCTCCCCTGGTCTCTCCCCTGGTGTCTCCCCTGGTCTCTCCCCTGGTCTCTCCTCTGGCCCTCTCTCCCCTGGCCCTCTCTCCCTCTGGTCTCTCCCTCTGGCCCTCTCTCCCTGGCCCTCTACCCTCTGCTCTCTGCCATCCTCCACTCCTCTCCTCTCCCATCCTCCTCCAATCCACTCCTCTCCCCTGCTCCTCCACTCCTCACACCTCTCTTCTCCAGGCCCCTGGCTGTATGTTATCCTCTGCCCCAATGGTACCTCTCTTCTCCAGGCCCCTGGCTGTATGTTATCCTCTGCCCCATGGTACCTCTCTTCTCCAGGCACCTGGCTCTCTGTTCCCCTCTGCCCCCTGGTACCTCTCTTCTCCAGGCCCCTGGCTGTATGTTATCCTCTGCCCCATGGTACCTCTCTTCTCCAGGCACCTGGCTCTCTGTTCCCCTCTGCCCCCTGGTACCTCTCTTCCCCTGTTACCTCTCTTCTCCAGGCCCCTGGCTCTCTATATTCCCCTCTCCCCCCGGTACCTCTCTTCTCCAGGCCCCTGGCTCTCTGTTCCCCTCTCCCCCCGGTACATCTCTTCTCCAGGCCCCTGGCTCTCTGTTCCCCTCTGCCCCCCGGTACCTCTTTTCTCCAGGCCCCTGGCTGTATGTTATCCTCTGCCCCAATGGTACCTCTCTTCTCCAGGCCCCTGGCTGTATGTTATCCTCTGCCCCATGGTACCTCTCTTCTCCAGGCACCTGGCTCTCTGTTCCCCTCTGCCCCCTGGTACCTCTCTTCCCCTGTTACCTCTCTTCTCCAGGCCCCTGGCTCTCTATATTCCCCTCTCCCCCTGGTACCTCTCTTCTCCAGGCCCCTGGCTCTCTATATTCCCCTCTCCCCCCGGTACATCTCTTCTCCAGGCCCCTGGCTCTCTGTTCCCCTCTGCCCCCCGGTACCTCTCTTCTCCAGGCCCCTGGCTCTCTGTTCCCCTCTGCCCCCCGGTACATCTCTTCTCCAGGCCCCTGGCTCTCTGTTCCCCTCTGCCCCCGGTACATCTCTTCTCCAGGCCCCTGGCTCTCTATATTCCCCTCTCTCCCCGGTACATCTCTTCTCCAGGCCCCTGGCTCTCTGTTCCCCTCTGCCCCCCGGTACATCTCTTCTCCAGGCCCCTGGCTCTCTGTTCCCCTCTGCCCCCCGGTACATCTCTTCTCCAGGCCCCTGGCTCTCTGTTCCCCTCTGCCCCCCGGTACATCTCTTCTCCAGGCCCCTGGCTCTCTGTTCCCCTCTCCCCCCGGTACCTCTCTTCTCCAGGCCCCTGGCTCTCTGTTCCCCTCTGCCCCATGGTACCTCTCTTCTCCAGGCCCCTGGCTCTCTGTTCCCCTCTGCCCCCCGGGACATCTCTTTTCCAGGCCCCTGGCTCTCTGTTCCCCTCTGCCCCCCGGTACATCTCTTCTCCAGGCCCCTGGCTCTCTGTTCCCCTCTGCCCCCCGGTACATCTCTTCTCCAGGCCCCTGGCTCTCTGTTCCCCTCTGCCCCCCTGTTACCTCTCTTCTCCAGGCCCCTGGCTCTCTGTTATCCTCTGCCCCCCGGTACATCTCTTCTCCAGGCCCCTGGCTCTCTGTTCCCCTCTCCCCCCGGTACATCTCTTCTCCAGGCCCCTGGCTCTCTGTTCCCCTCTGCCCCCCGGTACATCTCTTCTCCAGGCCCCTGGCTCTCTGTTCCCCTCTGCCCCCCGGTACATCTCTTCTCCAGGCCCCTGGCTCTCTGTTCCCCTCTGCCCCCCGGTACATCTCTTCTCCAGGCCCCTGGCTCTCTATATTCCCCTCTCCCCCCGGTACCTTTCTTCTCCAGGCCCCTGGCTCTCTGTTCCCCTCTGCCCCCCGGTACATCTCTTCTCCAGGCCCCTGGCTCTCTGTTCCCCTCTGCCCCCCGGTACATCTCTTCTCCAGGCCCCTGGCTCTCTGTTCCCCTCTGCCCCCCGGTACCTCTCTTCTCCAGGCCCCTGGCTCTCTGTTCCCCTCTCCCCCCGGTACCTCTCTTCTCCAGGCCCCTGGCTGTATGTTATCCTCTGTCCTTCTGTCTCTCTCCTCTCCCACCTCTGCCCCTGGCCTCAGTCTCTATGGTCATGCCCAGTAAATATCTACCCCCACAGCCTAACCCACTCATTCTCTATGGTCCACATCTATAATCCCATGTTGTGTGGAGGTGTTTTCTATGTATCTATAATCCCATGTTGTGTGGAGGTGTTTTCTATGTATCTATAATCCCATGTTGTGTGGAGGTGTTTTCTATGTATCTATAATCCCATGTTGTGTGGAGGTGTTTTCTATGTATCTATAATCCCATGTTGTGTGGAGGTGTTTTCTATGTATCTATAATCCCATGTTGTGTGGAGGTGTTTTCTATGTATCTATAATCCCATGTTGTGTGGAGGTGTTTTCTATGTATCTATAATCCCATGTTGTGTGGAGGTGTTTTCTATGTATCTATAATCCCATGTTGTGTGGAGGTGTTTTCTATGTATCTATAATCCCATGTTGTGTGGAGGTGTTTTCTATGTATCTATAATCCCATGTTGTGTGGAGGTGTTTTCTATGTATCTATAATCCCATGTTGTGTGGAGGTGTTTTCTATGTATCTATAATCCCATGTTGTGTGGAGGTGTTTTCTATGTATCTATAATCCCATGTTGTGTGGAGGTGTTTTCTATGTATCTATAATCCCATGTTGTGTGGAGGTGTTTTCTATGTATCTATAATCCCATGTTGTGTGGAGGTGTTTTCTATGTATCTATAATCCCAGGTTGTGTGGAGGTGTTTTCTATGTATCTATAATCCCATGTTGTGTGGAGGTGTTTTCTATGTATCTATAATCCCATGTTGTGTGGAGGTGTTTTCTATGTATCTATAATCCCAGGTTGTGTGGAGGTGTTTTCTATGTATCTATAATCCCATGTTGTGTGGAGGTGTTTTCTATGTATCTATAATCCCAGGTTGTGTGGAGGTGTTTTCTATGTATCTATAATCCCATGTTGTGTGGAGGTGTTTTCTATGTATCTATAATCCCATGTTGTGTGGAGGTGTTTTCTATGTATCTATAATCCCATGTTGTGTGGAGGTGTTTTCTATGTATCTATAATCCCAGGTTGTGTGGAGGTGTTTTCTATGTATCTATAATCCCAGGTTGTGTGGAGGTGTTTTCTATGTATCTATAATCCCATGTTGTGTGGAGGTGTTGTCTATGTATCTATAATCCCAGGTTGTGTGGAGGTGTTGTCTATGTATCTATAATCCCATGTTGTGTGGAGGTGTTTTCTATGTATCTATAATCCCAGGTTGTGTGGAGGTGTTTTCTATGTATCTATAATCCCATGTTGTGTGGAGGTGTTGTCTATGTATCTATAATCCCATGTTGTGTGGAGGTGTTTTCTATGTATCTATAATCCCATTTTGTGTGGAGGTGTTTTCTATGTATCTATAATCCCATGTTGTGTGGAGGTGTTTTCTATGTATCTATAATCCCATGTTGTGTGGAGGTGTTTTCTATGTATCTATAATCCCATGTTGTGTGGAGGTGTTTTCTATGTATCTATAATCCCATGTTGTGTGGAGGTGTTTTCTATGTATCTATAATCCCATGTTGTGTGGAGGTGTTTTCTATGTTTCTATAATCCCAGGTTACTCTCCTCTAACACAGGGTAAAGACAAACAGGTTATGTCATAGGCAGATCCCCTGGCTGGTTTAAGCAGGCTGGCCCAGTCACTTTTAGTGTGTGTGTGTGTCTGTGTGTGTGTGTGTGTGTGCGAGCGCGCATTTGTGCGTGTGTGTGGGTGTTTGTGCGTGTGTGTCTGTGTGTGTGGGCATGTCTGTGCGTGCGTTTGTTCGTGTGTGTGCATTCGTGTGTGTGTGTGTGTCTTGGTCGGCTCTGTGATGCCTAGAACCTGTCTAGAACCTGTCTAGAACCTGTCTAGAACCTGTCTAGAACAGGTTAGTCCCCACAGGACAACCCTTTAAAGACCTCGTATTGGTTCCAGGTAGAACCCTTTTGGGTTCAATGTAAAACCCTTTCCACAGAAGGTTCTAGATGGAACCCCAAAGGGTTCTACCTGGAACCAAAAAGTGTTATTCTCTGGGTGCAGCCGAAGAACCCCTTCGGAACCCGTTGTTCTAACTCTGTACCATGTACACACACACTTGCCGCTGTTTGCAAACTAAGGTTTGTGGGCCCGGGGCGAACAACTAGAAGAAGGACAAGAGGAGAGAGGGAGACGAGTCGCTAACTGGGTCATAAGTGATGTGGTAACGTCTGCCTCTGTGGCTTACAGTCAGCACAGAGGGAGGGAGCGAAGGGAGGATGGGGAGGAGAGGTGAAGGAGGAGGGCTAACAGAGGGAGGAGGAGGGGGTGACAAGGGGGGAGGGCTAACAGAGGGAGGGAGAGGGAGAGAGGAGGGAAGGAGGGTGAGGGGGAGGGAGGGAGAGGTGGGAGAGAATAGGGAAGGAAGGTGAGGGGGAGGGAGGGAGAGGTGGGAGAGAGGAGTGAAAGTTAGTATGAACTAGGTTGAACTACAGTATATGAACTATGGGACTCATTATAAAATGTATAGAAGGACTGCCAGCCCCATGCTGCCATACAGAGTCCTCTAGTTTCCCACTGTCCTTCACTCTGCTCCATACAGAGTCCTCTAGCTTCCCACTGTCCTTCACTCTGCTCCATACAGAGTCCTCTAGCTTCCCACTGTCCTTCACTCTACTCCATACATAGACCTGTAGCTTCCCACTGTCCTTCACTCTGCTCCATACATAGACCTGTAGCTTCCCACTGTCCTTCACTCTGCTCCATACAGAGTCCTCTAGCTTCCCACTGTCCTTCACTCTGCTCCATACAGAGACCTCTAGCTTCCCACTGTCCTTCACTCTGCTCCATACAGAGACATCTTGCTTCCCACTGTCCTTCACTCTGCTCCATACATAGACCTGTAGCTTCCCGCTGTCCTTCACTCTGCTCCATACAGAGTCCTCTAGCTTCCCACTGTACTTCACTCTGCTCCATACAGAGACCTCTAGCTTCCCACTGTCCTTCACTCTGCTCCATACAGAGACATCTTGCTTCCCACTGTCCTTCACCCTGCTGCCATACAGAGACCTCTAGCTTCCCACTGTTCTTCACTCTGCTCCATACAGAGTCCTCTAGCTTCCCACTGTCCTTCACTCTGCTCCATACAGAGTCCTCTAGCTTCCCACTGTCCTTCACTCTGCTCCATACAGAGTCCTCTAGCTTCCCACTGTCTTTCACTCTGCTGCCATACAGAGTCCTCTAGCTTCCCACTGTCCTTCACTCTGCTCCATACAGAGTCCTCTAGCTTCCCACTGTCCTTCACTCTGCTCCATACAGAAACCTCTAGCTTCCCACTGTCCTTCACTCTGCTCCATACAGATTCCTCTAGCTTCCCACTGACGGCCAACCCACTATCCTTCACTCTGCTCCATACAGAGTCCTCTAGTTTCCCACTGATGGCCAGCCACTGTCCTTCACTCTGCTCCATACATAGACCTGTAGCTTCCCACTGTCCTTCACTCTGCTCCATACAGAGTCCTCTAGCTTCCCACTGTCCTTCACTCTACTCCATACAGAGTCATCTAGCTTCCCACTGTCCTTCACTCTGCTCCATACATAGACCTGTAGCTTCCCACTGTCCTTCACTCTGCTCCATACAGAGTCCTCTAGCTTCCCACTGTCCTTCACTCTACTCCATACAGAGTCATCTAGCTTCCCACTGTCCTTCACTCTGCTCCATACATAGACCTGTAGCTTCCCACTGTCCTTCACTCTGCTCCATACAGAGTCCTCTAGTTTCCCACTGTCCTTCACTCTGCTCCATACAAGAGACCTCTAGTTTCCCACTGTCCTTCACTCTGCTCCATACAGAGACCTCTAGCTTCCCACTGTCCTTCACACTGCTCCATACAGAGTCCTCTAGCTTCCCACTGTCCTTCACTCTGCTCCATACAGAGTCCTCTAGCTTCCCACTGACGGCCAGCCCACTGTCCTTCACTCTGCTCCATACAGAGTCCTCTAGCTTCCCACTGTCCTTCACTCTGCTCCATACAGAGAACTCTAGCTTCCCACTGTCCTTCACTCTGCTCCATACAGAGACCTCTAATATACTGTACTGTAGTAGATAATATACTGTACTGTAGTAGATAATACACTGTACTGTTCTGTAGTAGATTATAGATTATACACTGTACTGTAGTAGATAATATACTGTACTGTAGTAGATAATATACTGTACTGTAGTAGATAATATACTGTTCTTTACTGTAGTAGATAATAGACTGTACTGTAGTAGATAATATACTGTACTGTAGTAGATAATATACTGTACTGTAGTAGATAATAGACTGTACTGTAGTAGATAATATACTGTACTGTAGTAGATAATATACTGTACTGTAGTAGATAATATACTGTACTGTAGTAGATAATAGACTGTACTGTAGTAGATAATATACTGTACTGTAGTAGATAATATACTGTACTGTAGTAGATAATATACTGTACTGTAGTAGATAATATACTGTACTGTAGTAGATAATATACTGTACTGTAGTAGATAACATAATGTACTGTAGTAGATAATATACTGTACTGTAGTAGATAATAGACTGTACTGTAGTAGATAATATACTGTACTGTAGTAGATAATATACTGTACTGTAGTAGATAATATACTGTACTGTAGTAGATAACATAATGTACTGTAGTAGATAATATACTGTACTGTAGTAGATAATATACTGTACTGTAGTAGATAATATACTGTACTGTAGTAGATAATATACTGTACTGTAGTAGATAATAGACTGTACTGTAGTAGATAATATACTGTACTGTAGTAGATAACATAATGTACTGTAGTAGATAATAGACTGTTCTGTAGTAGATAATATACTGTACTGTAGTAGATAATATACTGTACTGTAGTAGATAATATACTGTACTGTAGTAGATAACATAATGTACTGTAGTAGATAATAGACTGTACTGTAGTAGATAATATACTGTACTGTAGTAGATAATAGACTGTACTGTAGTAGATAATATACTGTACTGTAGTAGATAATATACTGTACTGTAGTAGATAACATAATGTACTGTAGTAGATAATAGACTGTACTGTAGTAGATAACATACTGTACTGTAGTAGATAATATACTGTACTGTAGTAGATAATATACTGTACTGTAGTAGATAATAGACTGTACTGTAGTAGATAATATACTGTACTGTAGTAGATAATATACTGTACTGTAGTAGATAATATACTGTACTGTAGTAGATAATAGACTGTACTGTAGTAGATAATATACTGTACTGTAGTAGATAATATACTGTACTGTAGTAGATAATATACTGTACTGTAGTAGATAATAGACTGTACTGTAGTAGATAATATACTGTACTGTAGTAGATAATATACTGTACTGTAGTAGATAATAGACTGTACTGTAGTAGATAATATACTGTACTGTAGTAGATAATATACTGTACTGTAGTAGATAATATACTGTACTGTAGTAGATAATATACTGTACTGTAGTAGATAATATACTGTACTGTAGTAGATAATAGACTGTACTGTAGTAGATAATATACTGTACTGTAGTAGATAATATACTGTACTGTAGTAGATAATAGACTGTACTGTAGTAGATAATATACTGTACTGTAGTAGATAATATACTGTACTGTAGTAGATAACATACTGTTCTGTAGTAGATAATAGACTGTACTGTAGTAGATAATATACTGTACTGTAGTAGATAACATAATGTACTGTAGTAGATAATATACTGTACTGTA
>NC_048565.1:3105426-3207926 GCF_013265735.2 Oncorhynchus mykiss | reverse complement strand
TCTATTGATGGGAGATAACCGAGGTGGTTGGTTAAACCAGGCTCTATTGATGAGAGATAACCGGGTGGTTGGTTAAACCAGGCTCTATTGATGGGAGATAACCGAGGTGGTTGGTTAAACCAGGCTCTATTGATGAGAGATAACCGGGTGGTTGGTTAAACCAGGCTCTATTGATGAGAGATAACCAAGGTGGTTGGTTGAACCAGGCTCTATTGATGAGAGATAACCGAGGTGGTTGGTTAAACCAGGCTCTATTGATGAGAGATAACCGGGTGGTTGGTTAAACCAGGCTCTATTGATGGGAGATAACCGAGGTGGTTGGTTAAACCAGGCTCTATTGATGAGAGATAACCGAGGTGGTTGGTTAAACCAGGCTCTATTGATGAGAGATAACCGGGTGGTTGGTTAAACCAGGCTCTATTGATGAGAGATAACCGAGGCGGTTGGTTAAACCAGGCTCTATTGATGAGAGATAACCGAGGTGGTTGGTTAAACCAGGCTCTATTGATGAGAGATAACCGAGGCGGTTGGTTGAACCAGGCTCCATTGATGACCAACTTGAAGACTGTTAGCCTCCTGAACTCCTCCTTATGTGCTTTAGCTAAGTGACATGCAGGAGACCTGGTTCGAACCCAGTCAGTCACAGGAGCCAGATTAAATAGGGAGTGGAAAGGCTATCCTTAGAAGGGCTATTCAACTATATTCGTATTTTACACTTCCTTCTAACGTGTCCTGCATAGTTTGTGATTAGCATAGAGGGGAACAGAGAGTCAGTGCTTCTAGGAATGAGGTCATAATACTCAAGCATTTCGCTACACTCGCAATAACATCTGCTAACCATGTGCATGTGACCAATAACATCTGCTAACCATGTGCATGTGACCAATAACATCTGCTAACCATGTGCATGTGACCAATAACATCTGCTAACCATGTGTATGTGACCAATAACATCTGCTAACCATGTGTATGTGACCAATAACATCTACTAACCATGTGTATGTGACCAATAACATCTGCTAACCATGTGTATGTGACCAATAACATCTGCTAACCATGTGAATGTGACCAATAACATCTGCTAACCATGTGCATGTGACCAATAACATCTGCTAACCATGTGCATGTGACCAATAACATCTGCTAACCATGTGCATGTGACCAATAACATCTGCTAACCATGTGCATGTGACCAATAACATCTGCTAACCATGTGTATGTGACCAATAACATCTGCTAACCATGTGTATGTGACCAATAACATCTGCTAACCATGTGTATGTGACCAATAAAATTGGATTTGAATAGCTTATAGCTAAAATTGGTTCAAACGCTAGAGCCAAATTCATAGGAAGAAAATTAATTCAACATCCCACATTGGCTTCAGAAACAGCCAGAAGCTTCTGTTTACCACAGAGACAGTTTGATTCTATCTGTTCTCCTCTACCTGTCCTGGCTGGCAAAGTACCAGGATGTTGTCTCTGGTTTTGAATCTGAATTTTAGAGAACTGAAATTGGAACCTGAATACATCTGTGTCGTTGAATATATGAATCTTTGATGAACATGAAATGATAGTTTGTAAACTTCATACACAGACAATGAATGCAATGTCCACCATATTAAAACTGAATATATAAATATTGAATTTAAAATTGAAATTGAAATGCAATTTTAAATATTCATTCAAATCCATTTTTGAAATCATGACATACAAGTTAAATTTTTGAATTCAATGATTCAATTTCTGCATTACAAATGAAAAAAAATATATAACATTTCTAACTTCCGTTAGCACTAAAATCTCTCCCTGCTGTGTAGCAAAAGGCACCACATACCTTTATGTAATGCCCTGGCCCAGGTCAAAGGTATAGAGAATAGGATGCCATTTGGGCTCAACCACAGCTTTGTCCTGGGCTGTAGTTACTCATCAACAGTTCTGTTCAGACCCAAACCAAACCAGGACAAACCAGGACAAACCAGGACAACCCAGGACAAACCAGGACATGTAGCTGAATTATTGAAAGGACGAGGAGCTCTTCACCTATTAAATATGTGATGATGATCATGATACCTAACTGTCTACTGTAGCTGTACAGCCACTCTGAAAGTGTTAGCATTCTGTATTTTAACATATAAAAACCCTCAACAAGGTCTTAGTATTTTTGCCTTTTATATTGTTGAAGAAAATGTAGTTTGATAGTACAAAAAGAATGAAGCAATTGTTGATATTTTTATCGATACACCCGAACTCGGTTGACGGACACATGTTGGTCGTCGTTCGATCACGCAGAACTCTGACCATTCTTGGAGAGCCTTTCCTCTCCGTTCTTTCTGTGCTATAGTCTTTGTTTAATGACAAGAGTGCAGAGTGGTTAGAGAATAGACATTTGACCATTTATCCTAATGTTCAGCTGGAGGAAACCTCATAATTCATGAGACACCACAACACATGAAATGTTCATGAAGAATCTTGGAAGAAGTGTTATGGAATGGCTGGTAACTACAGTAAAGACAAGGGAATCTTTGAAGAAGTGTTATGGAATGGCTCAGCTGTTAACTACAGTAAAGAAAGGGGAATCTTGGAAGAAGTGTTATAGAATGGCTGTTAACTACAGTAAAGACAGGGGAGTCTTGGAAGAAGTGTTATGGAATGGCTGTTAACTACAGTAAAGACAGTGGAATTGTGGAAGAAGTGTTATAGAATGGCTGTTAACTACAGTAAAGACAGTGGAATTGTGGAAGAAGTGTTATGGAATGGCTGTTAACTACAGTAAAGAATGGGGAATCTTGGAAGAAGTGTTATGGAATGGCTCAGCTGTTAACTACAGTAAAGACAGGGGAATCTTGGAAGAAGTGTTATAGAATGGCTGTTAACTACAGTAAAGACAGGGGAGTCTTGGAAGAAGTGTTATAGAATGGCTGTTAACTACAGTAAAGACAGGGGAGTCTTGGAAGAAGTGTTATAGAATGGCTGTTAACTACAGTAAAGACAGGGGAGTCTTGGAAGAAGTGTTATGGAATGGCTGTTAACTACAGTAAAGACAGGGGAGTTTTGGAAGAAGTGTTATAGAGTGGCTGTTAACTACAGTAAAGACAGGGGAGTTTTGGAAGAAGTGTTATAGAATGGCTGTTAACTACAGTAAAGACAGGGGAGTCTTGGAAGAAGTGTTATGGAATGGCTGTTAACTACAGTAAAGACAGGGGAGCCGTATATCAAATGGAATCCTATTGCTAAAAATATTACTTATATATTGCACCATATCGGCCCTGGTCAAAATCAGTTCACTACATAGATAGGAAATCGGGTGCCCTTTGGACACAGTCAGCTAGCTACTATAGAGGCAGAGCAGTAAAGACTATTCAGCTAGCTACTATAGAGGCAGAGCAGTAAAGACTATTCAGCTAGCTACTATAGAGGCAGAGGGGTAAAGACTATTCAGCTAGCTACTATAGAGGCAGAGCAGTAAAGACTATTCAGCTAGCTACTATAGAGGCAGAGCAGTAAAGCCTATTCAGCTAGCTACTATAGAGGCAGAGCAGTAAAGACTATTCAGCTAGCTACTATAGAGGCAGAGCAGTAAAGACTATTCAGCTAGCTACTATAGAGGCAGAGCAGTAAAGACTATTCAGCTAGCTACTATAGAGGCAGAGCAGTAAAGACTATTCAGCTAGCTACTATAGAGGCAGAGCAGTAAAGACTATTCAGCTAGCTACTATAGAGGCAGAGGGGTAAAGACTATTCAGCTAGCTACTATAGAGGCAGAGCAGTAAAGACTATTCAGCTAGCTACTATAGAGGCTGAGGGGTAAAGACTATTCAGCTAGCTACTATAGAGGCATAGCAGTAAAGACTATTCAGCTAGCTACTATAGATGCAGAGCAGTAAAGACTATTCAGCTAGCTACTATAGAGGCAGAGCGGTAAAGACTATTCAGCTAGCTACTATAGAGGCAGAGGGGTAAAGACTATTCAGCTAGCTACAATAGAGGCAGAGCGGTAAAGACTATTCAGCTAGCTACTATAGAGGCAGAGCAGTAAAGACTATTCAGCTAGCTACTATAGAGGCATAGCAGTAAAGACTATTCAGCTAGCTACTATAGATGCAGAGCAGTAAAGACTATTCAGCTAGCTACTATAGAGGCAGAGCGGTAAAGACTGTTCAGCTAGCTACTATAGAGGCAGAGGGGTAAAGACTATTCAGCTAGCTACAATAGAGGCAGAGCGGTAAAGACTATTCAGCTAGCTACTATAGAGGCAGAGCGGTAAAGACTATTCAGCTAGCTACTATAGAGGCAGAGCAGTAAAGACTATTCAGCTAGCTACTATAGAGGCAGAGCGGTAAAGACTATTCAGCTAGCTACTATAGAGGCAGAGCAGTAAAGACTATTCAGCTAGCTACTATAAAGGCAGAGCAGTAAAGACTATTCAGCTAGCTACTATAGAGGCAGAGCAGTAAAGACTATTCAGCTAGCTACTATAGAGGCAGAGCAGTAAAGACTATTCAGCTAGCTACTATAGAGGCTGAGGGGTAAAGACTGTTCAGCTAGCTACTATAGAGGCAGAGCATTAAAGACTATTCAGCTAGCTACTATAGAGGCAGAGGGGTAAAGACTATTCAGCTAGCTATTATAGAGGCAGAGGGGTAAAGACTATTCAGCTAGCTACTATAGAGGCAGAGGGGTAAAGACTGTTCAGCTAACTACTATAGAGGCAGAGCAGTAAAGACTATTCAGCAAGCTACTATAGAGGCAGAGCAGTAAAGACTATTCAGCTAGCTACTATAGAGGCAGAGCAGTAAAGACTATTCAGCTAGCTACTATAGAGGCAGAGCAGTAAAGCCTATTCAGCTAGCTACTATAGAGGCAGAGCAGTAAAGACTATTCAGCTAGCTACTATAGAGGCAGAGCAGTAAAGACTATTCAGCTAGCTACTATAGAGGCTGAGGGGTAAAGACTATTCAGCTAGCTACTATAGAGGCATAGCAGTAAAGACTATTCAGCTAGCTACTATAGATGCAGAGCAGTAAAGACTATTCAGCTAGCTACTATAGAGGCAGAGCAGTAAAGACTATTCAGCTAGCTACTATAGAGGCTGAGGGGTAAAGACTATTCAGCTAGCTACTATAGAGGCATAGCAGTAAAGACTATTCAGCTAGCTACTATAGATGCAGAGCAGTAAAGACTATTCAGCTAGCTACTATAGAGGCAGAGCGGTAAAGACTATTCAGCTAGCTACTATAGAGGCAGAGGGGTAAAGACTATTCAGCTAGCTACAATAGAGGCAGAGCGGTAAAGACTATTCAGCTAGCTACTATAGAGGCAGAGCAGTAAAGACTATTCAGCTAGCTACTATAGAGGCATAGCAGTAAAGACTATTCAGCTAGCTACTATAGATGCAGAGCAGTAAAGACTATTCAGCTAGCTACTATAGAGGCAGAGCGGTAAAGACTGTTCAGCTAGCTACTATAGAGGCAGAGGGGTAAAGACTATTCAGCTAGCTACAATAGAGGCAGAGCGGTAAAGACTATTCAGCTAGCTACTATAGAGGCAGAGCGGTAAAGACTATTCAGCTAGCTACTATAGAGGCAGAGCAGTAAAGACTATTCAGCTAGCTACTATAGAGGCAGAGCGGTAAAGACTATTCAGCTAGCTACTATAGAGGCAGAGCAGTAAAGACTATTCAGCTAGCTACTATAAAGGCAGAGCAGTAAAGACTATTCAGCTAGCTACTATAGAGGCAGAGCAGTAAAGACTATTCAGCTAGCTACTATAGAGGCAGAGCAGTAAAGACTATTCAGCTAGCTACTATAGAGGCTGAGGGGTAAAGACTGTTCAGCTAGCTACTATAGAGGCAGAGCATTAAAGACTATTCAGCTAGCTACTATAGAGGCAGAGGGGTAAAGACTATTCAGCTAGCTATTATAGAGGCAGAGGGGTAAAGACTATTCAGCAAGCTACTATAGAGGCAGAGGGGTAAAGACTGTTCAGCTAACTACTATAGAGGCAGAGCAGTAAAGACTATTCAGCAAGCTACTATAGAGGCAGAGCAGTAAAGACTATTCAGCTAGCTACTATAGAGGCAGAGCAGTAAAGACTATTCAGCTAGCTACTATAGAGGCAGAGCAGTAAAGCCTATTCAGCTAGCTACTATAGAGGCAGAGCAGTAAAGACTATTCAGCTAGCTACTATAGAGGCAGAGCAGTAAAGACTATTCAGCTAGCTACTATAGAGGCAGAGGGGTAAAGACTATTCAGCTAGCTACTATAGAGGCAGAGCAGTAAAGACTATTCAGCTAGCTACTATAGAGGCTGAGGGGTAAAGACTATTCAGCTAGCTACTATAGAGGCATAGCAGTAAAGACTATTCAGCTAGCTACTATAGATGCAGAGCAGTAAAGACTATTCAGCTAGCTACTATAGAGGCAGAGCGGTAAAGACTATTCAGCTAGCTACTATAGAGGCAGAGGGGTAAAGACTATTCAGCTAGCTACAATAGAGGCAGAGCGGTAAAGACTATTCAGCTAGCTACTATAGAGGCAGAGCAGTAAAGACTATTCAGCTAGCTACTATAGAGGCATAGCAGTAAAGACTATTCAGCTAGCTACTATAGATGCAGAGCAGTAAAGACTATTCAGCTAGCTACTATAGAGGCAGAGCAGTAAAGACTATTCAGCTAGCTACTATAGAGGCAGAGCAGTAAAGACTATTCAGCTAGCTACTATAGATGCAGAGCAGTAAAGACTGTTCAGCTAGCTACTATAGAGGCAGAGCGGTAAAGACTATTCAGCTAGCTACTATAGAGGCAGAGCAGTAAAGACTATTCAGCTAGCTACTATAGAGGCAGAGCAGTAAAGACTATTCAGCTAGCTACTATAGAGGCAGAGCAGTAAAGCCTATTCAGCTAGCTACTATAGAGGCAGAGCAGTAAAGACTATTCAGCTAGCTACTATAGAGGCAGAGCAGTAAAGACTATTCAGCTAGCTACTATAGAGGCAGAGGGGTAAAGACTATTCATCTAGCTACTATAGAGGCAGAGCAGTAAAGACTATTCAGCTAGCTACTATAGAGGCTGAGGGGTAAAGACTATTCAGCTAGCTACTATAGAGGCATAGCAGTAAAGACTATTCAGCTAGCTACTATAGATGCAGAGCAGTAAAGACTATTCAGCTAGCTACTATAGAGGCAGAGCGGTAAAGACTATTCAGCTAGCTACTATAGAGGCAGAGGGGTAAAGACTATTCAGCTAGCTACAATAGAGGCAGAGCGGTAAAGACTATTCAGCTAGCTACTATAGAGGCAGAGCAGTAAAGACTATTCAGCTAGCTACTATAGAGGCATAGCAGTAAAGACTATTCAGCTAGCTACTATAGATGCAGAGCAGTAAAGACTATTCAGCTAGCTACTATAGAGGCAGAGCGGTAAAGACTGTTCAGCTAGCTACTATAGAGGCAGAGGGGTAAAGACTATTCAGCTAGCTACAATAGAGGCAGAGCGGTAAAGACTATTCAGCTAGCTACTATAGAGGCAGAGCGGTAAAGACTATTCAGCTAGCTACTATAGAGGCAGAGCAGTAAAGACTATTCAGCTAGCTACTATAGAGGCAGAGCGGTAAAGACTATTCAGCTAGCTACTATAGAGGCAGAGCAGTAAAGACTATTCAGCTAGCTACTATAAAGGCAGAGCAGTAAAGACTATTCAGCTAGCTACTATAGAGGCAGAGCAGTAAAGACTATTCAGCTAGCTACTATAGAGGCAGAGCAATAAAGACTATTCAGCTAGCTACTATAGAGGCTGAGGGGTAAAGACTGTTCAGCTAGCTACTATAGAGGCAGAGCATTAAAGACTATTCAGCTAGCTACTATAGAGGCAGAGGGGTAAAGACTATTCAGCTAGCTATTATAGAGGCAGAGGGGTAAAGACTATTCAGCTAGCTACTATAGAGGCAGAGGGGTAAAGACTGTTCAGCTAACTACTATAGAGGCAGAGCAGTAAAGACTATTCAGCAAGCTACTATAGAGGCATAGCAGTAAAGACTATTCAGCTAGCTACTATAGATGCAGAGCAGTAAAGACTATTCAGCTAGCTACTATAGAGGCAGAGCAGTAAAGACTATTCAGCTAGCTACTATAGAGGCAGAGCAGTAAAGACTATTCAGCTAGCTACTATAGATGCAGAGCAGTAAAGACTGTTCAGCTAGCTACTATAGAGGCAGAGCGGTAAAGACTATTCAGCTAGCTACTATAGAGGCAGAGCAGTAAAGACTATTCAGCTAGCTACTATAGAGGCAGAGCAGTAAAGACTATTCAGCTAGCTACTATAGAGGCAGAGCAGTAAAGCCTATTCAGCTAGCTACTATAGAGGCAGAGCAGTAAAGACTATTCAGCTAGCTACTATAGAGGCAGAGCAGTAAAGACTATTCAGCTAGCTACTATAGAGGCAGAGGGGTAAAGACTATTCATCTAGCTACTATAGAGGCAGAGCAGTAAAGACTATTCAGCTAGCTACTATAGAGGCTGAGGGGTAAAGACTATTCAGCTAGCTACTATAGAGGCATAGCAGTAAAGACTATTCAGCTAGCTACTATAGATGCAGAGCAGTAAAGACTATTCAGCTAGCTACTATAGAGGCAGAGCGGTAAAGACTATTCAGCTAGCTACTATAGAGGCAGAGGGGTAAAGACTATTCAGCTAGCTACAATAGAGGCAGAGCGGTAAAGACTATTCAGCTAGCTACTATAGAGGCAGAGCAGTAAAGACTATTCAGCTAGCTACTATAGAGGCATAGCAGTAAAGACTATTCAGCTAGCTACTATAGATGCAGAGCAGTAAAGACTATTCAGCTAGCTACTATAGAGGCAGAGCGGTAAAGACTGTTCAGCTAGCTACTATAGAGGCAGAGGGGTAAAGACTATTCAGCTAGCTACAATAGAGGCAGAGCGGTAAAGACTATTCAGCTAGCTACTATAGAGGCAGAGCGGTAAAGACTATTCAGCTAGCTACTATAGAGGCAGAGCAGTAAAGACTATTCAGCTAGCTACTATAGAGGCAGAGCGGTAAAGACTATTCAGCTAGCTACTATAGAGGCAGAGCAGTAAAGACTATTCAGCTAGCTACTATAAAGGCAGAGCAGTAAAGACTATTCAGCTAGCTACTATAGAGGCAGAGCAGTAAAGACTATTCAGCTAGCTACTATAGAGGCAGAGCAATAAAGACTATTCAGCTAGCTACTATAGAGGCTGAGGGGTAAAGACTGTTCAGCTAGCTACTATAGAGGCAGAGCATTAAAGACTATTCAGCTAGCTACTATAGAGGCAGAGGGGTAAAGACTATTCAGCTAGCTATTATAGAGGCAGAGGGGTAAAGACTATTCAGCTAGCTACTATAGAGGCAGAGGGGTAAAGACTGTTCAGCTAACTACTATAGAGGCAGAGCAGTAAAGACTATTCAGCAAGCTACTATAGAGGCAGAGCAGTAAAGACTATTCAGCTAGCTACTATAGAGGCAGAGCAGTAAAGACTATTCAGCTAGCTACTATAGAGGCAGAGCAGTAAAGCCTATTCAGCTAGCTACTATAGAGGCAGAGCAGTAAAGACTATTCAGCTAGCTACTATAGAGGCAGAGCAGTAAAGACTATTCAGCTAGCTACTATAGAGGCAGAGGGGTAAAGACTATTCAGCTAGCTACTATAGAGGCAGAGCAGTAAAGACTATTCAGCTAGCTACTATAGAGGCTGAGGGGTAAAGACTATTCAGCTAGCTACTATAGAGGCATAGCAGTAAAGACTATTCAGCTAGCTACTATAGATGCAGAGCAGTAAAGACTATTCAGCTAGCTACTATAGAGGCAGAGCGGTAAAGACTATTCAGCTAGCTACTATAGAGGCAGAGGGGTAAAGACTATTCAGCTAGCTACAATAGAGGCAGAGCGGTAAAGACTATTCAGCTAGCTACTATAGAGGCAGAGCAGTAAAGACTATTCAGCTAGCTACTATAGAGGCATAGCAGTAAAGACTATTCAGCTAGCTACTATAGATGCAGAGCAGTAAAGACTATTCAGCTAGCTACTATAGAGGCAGAGCGGTAAAGACTGTTCAGCTAGCTACTATAGAGGCAGAGGGGTAAAGACTATTCAGCTAGCTACAATAGAGGCAGAGCGGTAAAGACTATTCAGCTAGCTACTATAGAGGCAGAGCGGTAAAGACTATTCAGCTAGCTACTATAGAGGCAGAGCAGTAAAGACTATTCAGCTAGCTACTATAGAGGCAGAGCGGTAAAGACTATTCAGCTAGCTACTATAGAGGCAGAGCAGTAAAGACTATTCAGCTAGCTACTATAAAGGCAGAGCAGTAAAGACTATTCAGCTAGCTACTATAGAGGCAGAGCAGTAAAGACTATTCAGCTAGCTACTATAGAGGCAGAGCAGTAAAGACTATTCAGCTAGCTACTATAGAGGCTGAGGGGTAAAGACTGTTCAGCTAGCTACTATAGAGGCAGAGCATTAAAGACTATTCAGCTAGCTACTATAGAGGCAGAGGGGTAAAGACTATTCAGCTAGCTATTATAGAGGCAGAGGGGTAAAGACTATTCAGCTAGCTACTATAGAGGCAGAGGGGTAAAGACTGTTCAGCTAGCTACTATAGAGGCATAGCAGTAAAGACTATTCAGCTAGCTACTATAGATGCCCAGCAGTAAAGACTATTCAACTAGCTACTATAGAGGCAGAGCAGTAAAGACTATTCAGCTAGCTACTATAGAGGCAGAGCGGTAAAGACTATTCAGCTAGCTACTATAGAGGCAGAGGGGTAAAGACTATTCAGCTAGCTACTATAGAGGCAGAGCAGTAAAGACTATTCAGCTAGCTACTATAGAGGCTATGGGGTAAAGACTGTTCAGCTAGCTACTATAGAGGCAGAGCATTAAAGACTATTCAGCTAGCTACTATAGAGGCAGAGCAGTAAAGACTATTCAGCTAGCTACTATAGAGGCAGAGCAGTAAAGACTATTCAGCTAGCTACTATAGAGGCAGAGGGGTAAAGCCTATTCAGCTAGCTACTATAGAGGCAGAGGGGTAAAGACTATTCAGCTAGCTACTATAGAGGCAGAGCGGTAAAGACTATTCAGCTAGCTACTATAGAGGCAGAGCGGTAAAGACTATTCAGCTAGCTACTATAGAGGCTGAGGGGTAAAGACTATTCAGCTAGCTACTATAGAGGCAGAGCGGTAAAGACTATTCAGCTAGCTACTATAGAGGCTGAGGGGTAAAGACTATTCAGCTAGCTACTATAGAGGCAGAGGGGTAAAGCCTATTCAGCTAGCTACTATAGAGGCTGAGGGGTAAAGCCTATTCAGCTAGCTACTATAGAGGCAGAGCGGTAAAGACTATTCAGCTAGCTACTATAGAGGCAGAGGGGTAAAGACTATTCAGCTAGCTACTATAGAGGCATAGCAGTAAAGACTGTTCAGCTAGCTACTATAGAGGCAGAGCATTAAAGCCTATTCAGCTAGCTACTATAGAGGCAGAGCGGTAAAGCCTATTCAGCTAGCTACTATAGAGGCAGAGCGGTAAAGACTATTCAGCTAGCTACTATAGAGGCAGAGCAGTAAAGACTATTCAGCTAGCTACTATAGAGGCAAAGGGGTAAAGACTATTCAGCTAGCTACTATAGAGGCAGAGCGGTAAAGACTATTCAGCTAGCTACTATAGAGGCAGAGGGGTAAAGACTATTCAGCTAGCTACTATAGAGGCAGAGGGGTAAAGACTGTTCAGCTAGCTACTATAGAGGCAGAGCATTAAAGCCTATTCAGCTAGCTACTATAGAGGCAGAGCGGTAAAGCCTATTCAGCTAGCTACTATAGAGGCAGAGCGGTAAAGACTATTCAGCTAGCTACTATAGAGGCAGAGCAGTAAAGACTATTCAGCTAGCTACTATAGAGGCAGAGGGGTAAAGACTATTCAGCTAGCTACTATAGAGGCTGAGGGGTAAAGACTATTCAGCTAGCTATACTAAAGAGCCAAAGAGAGCAGCTAGCTATTGTAAGCCAGTCCGAGGGAGGTTGGAGCGGGTCAGAGAAGATCAACCAAGGAAATTGGGTCAGAGGAAAAGTTTGAGCTCACAGAGGCATGCTCTAATGCAGATGTCTGTATTTTTTTTGTTAAAGACAATAAAGGCTCCCCACCCAAGTTAATGTATTAATAGGGCTTGCTTCTTTCCGTTTCGACAGCTTTGTGCATTGTCCTAGATACTCTGGTTGACTGCATTTGCATATTACTCAGTCAGCCAGCTAGTCGCCCTCAGCAAACTCTGAGGAGTGACTTGTGTCATAACATTACTAACTCTGAGGAGTGACTTGTGTCATAACGTTACTAACTCTGAGGAGTGACTTGTGTCATAACGTTACTAACTCTGAGGAGTGACTTGTGTCATAACGTTACTAACTCTGAGGAGTGACTTGTGTCATAACGTTACTAACTCTGAGGAGTGACTTGTGTCATAACGTTACTAACTCTGAGGAGTGACTTGTGTCATAACGTTACTAACTCTGAGGAGTGACTTGTGTCATAACGTTACTAACTCTGAGGAGTGACTTGTGTCATAACGTTACTAACTCTGAGGAGTGACTTGTGTCATAACGTTACTAACTCTGAGGAGTGACTTGTGTCATAACGTTACTAACTCTGAGGAGTGACTTGTGTCATAACGTTACTAACTCTGAGGAGTGACTTGTGTCATAACGTTACTAATTCTGAGGAGTGACTTGTGTCATAACATTACTAACTCTGAGGAGTGACTTGTGTCATAACGTTACTAACTCTGAGGAGTGACTTGTGTCATAACATTACTAACTCTGAGGAGTGACTTGTGTCATAACATTACTAACTCTGAGGAGTGACTTTGCTTTTAGATGTAGATGCTGCTACAGTCATAACATTACTAGAGGGATGTGTCATAGCATTACTAGTGACATTACTAGAGGGATGTGTCATACCATTACTAGAGGGATGTGTCATGACATTACTAGAGGGATGTGCCATAACATTACTAGTGACATTACTAGAGGGATGTGTCACAGCATTACTAGTGACATTACTAGAGGGATGTGTCATAACATTACTAGAGGGATGTGTCATAACATTACTAGAGGGATGTGTCATAACATTACTAGAGGGATGTGTCATCACATTACTAGAGGGATGTGTCATAACATTACTAGAGGGATGTGTCATCACATTACTAGTGACATTACTAGATGGATGTGTCATCACATTACTAGAGGGATGTGTCATCACATTACTAGTGACATTACTAGAGGGATGTGTCATCACATTACTAGTGACATTACTAGAGGGATGTGTCATAACATTACTAGAGGGATGTGTCATAACATTACTAGAGGGATGTGTCATAACATTACTAGAGGGATGTGTCATCACATTACTAGAGGGATGTGTCATCACATTACTAGTGACATTACTAGAGGGATGTGTCATCACATTACTAGTGACATTATTAGAGGGATGTGCCATAACATTACTAGAGGGATGTGTCATCACATTACTAGTGACATTATTAGAGGGATGTGTCATAACATTACTAGAGGGATGTGTCATAACATTACTAGTGACATTACTAGAGGGATGTGTCATAACATTACTAGAGGGATGTGTCATCACATTACTAGTGACATTATTAGAGGGATGTGTCATAACATTACTAGAGGGATGTGTCATAACATTACTAGTGACATTACCAGAGGGATGTGTCATAACATTACTAGAGGGATGTGCCATAACATTACTAGAGGGATGTGCCATAACATTACTAGAGGGATGTGTCATAACATTACTAGAGGGATGTGTCATAACATTACTAGAGGGATGTGTCATAACATTACTAGAGGGATGTGTCATAACATTGCTAGAGGGATGTGTCATAACATTACTAGTGACATTACTAGAGGGATGTGTCATAACATTACTAGAGGGATGTGTCATAACATTACTAGAGGGATGTGTCATCACATTACTAGTGACATTACTAGAGGGATGTGTCATAACATTACTAGTGACATTACTAGAGGGATGTGTCATAACATTACTAGAGGGATGTGCCATAACATTACTAGAGGGATGTGTCAGAGGGCTGCGCACATTTGGCCCAGCGTCATCTGGGTTTTGCCGGGGTAGTCTGTCTATGTAAGTACGACTTTGTTCTTCTCTGACTTGCCTAGTTAAATAACGGTTAAAGTAAGTTACGACTCCTAATTCAGCTTTACTTATATTGTGCTGTCATCGTTCTATTGCTAATGAGGTCAATATCCAACCAGCCACCAAACCAGCCAGCCACCCAGCCAGTCAGCCGGTCAGAGACACAGCAGGCAGCCAATCAGAGACACAGCAGGCAGCCAATCAGAGACACAGAAGTCAGCCAGTCAGAGACACAGCAGGAAGCCAGTCAGAGACACATCAGTCAGCCAATCAGAGACACAGCAGAATCAGCATTTGTATTTGTCACATGCTTGGTAAAAAACAGGTGTATATTAACATTGAAATGCTTACTGACTAGTCTTTCCCAACAATGCAGAGAGTAAACAAATTTACAAATAATAACAATGAATAAATACACAACGAGTAACGTGGGTTTATACACCAGTACCAGTACTGAGTCTATGTTCAGGGTACCAGTACTGAGTCTATGTTCAGGGTACCAGTACTGAGTCTATGTTCAGGGTACCAGTACTGAGTCCATGTTCAGGGTACCAGTACTGAGTCTATGTGCAGGGTACCAGTACTGAGTCTATGTTCAGGGTACCAGTACTGAGTCTATGTTCAGGGTACCAGTACTGAGTCTATGTTCAGGGTACCAGTACTGAGTCTATGTTCAGGGTACCAGTACTGAGTCCATGTTCAGGGTACCAGTACTGAGTCTATGTTCAGGGTACCAGTACTGAGTCTATGTTCAGGGTACCAGTACTGAGTCTATGTTCAGGGTACCAGTACTGAGTCTATGTTCAGGGTACCAGTACTGAGTCTGTGTTCAGGGGGTACCAGTACTGAGTCTATGTTCAGGGGGTACCAGTACCTAGTCTATGTTCAGGGGGTACCAGTACTGAGTCCATGTTCAGGGTACCAGTACTGAGTCTATGTGCAGGGGGTACCAGTACTGAGTCTATGTTCAGGGTACCAGTACTGAGTCCATGTTCAGGGTACCAGTACTGAGTCTATGTGCAGGGTACCAGTACTGAGTCTATGTTCAGGGTACCAGTACTGAGTCTATGTTCAGGGTACCAGTACTGAGTCTATGTTCAGGGTACCAGTACTGAGTCTATGTTCAGGGTACCAGTACTGAGTCCATGTTCAGGGTACCAGTACTGAGTCTATGTTCAGGGTACCAGTACTGAGTCTATGTTCAGGGTACCAGTACTGAGTCTATGTTCAGGGTACCAGTACTGAGTCTATGTGCAGGATACCAGTACTGAGTCCATGTTCAGGGTACCAGTACTGAGTCTATGTTCAGGGTACCAGTACTGAGTCTATGTTCAGGGTACCAGTACTGAGTCTGTGTTCAGGGGGTACCAGTACCTAGTCTATGTTCAGGGGGTACCAGTACTGAGTCCATGTTCAGGGTACCAGTACTGAGTCTATGTGCAGGGGGTACCAGTACTGAGTCTATGTTCAGGGTACCAGTACTGAGTCTATGTTCAGGGGGTACCAGTACTGAGTCTATGTTCAGGGGGTACCAGTACTGAGTCTATGTTCAGGGTACCAGTACTGAGTCTATGTTCAGGGGGTACCAGTACTGAGCCTATGTTCAGGGTACCAGTACTGAGTCTATGTTCAGGGCACCAGTACTGAGTCTATGTTCAGGGTACCAGTACTGAGTCTATGTGCAGGGCACCAGTACTGAGTCCATGTTCAGGGTACCAGCACTGAATCCATGTTCAGGGTACTAGTACTGAGTCTATGTTCAGTGGGTACCAGTACTGAGTCTATGTGCAGGGTACCAGTACTGAGTCCATGTTCAGGGTACCAGTACTAAGTCCATGTTCAGGGTACTAGTACTGAGTCTATGTTCAGGGTACCAGTACTGAGTCTATGTTCAGGGTGCCAGTACTGAGTCTATGTTCAGGGTACCAGTACTGAGTCTATGTGCAGGGTACCAGTACGTAGGCTATGTGCAGGGGTACCAGTACTGAGTCTATGTTCAGGGTACCAGTACTGAGTCTATGTTCAGGGGGTACCAGTACTGAGTCTATGTTCAGGGTACCAGTACTGAGTCTATGTGCAGGGGGTACCAGTACTGAGTCTATGTTCAGGGTACCAGTACTGAGTCTATGTTCAGGGGGTACCAGTACTGAGTCTATGTTCAGGGGGTACCAGTACTGAGTCTATGTTCAGGGGGTACCAGTACTGAGTCTATGTTCAGGGTACCAGTACTGAGTCTATGTTCAGGGGGTACCAGTACTGAGCCTATGTTCAGGGTACCAGTACTGAGTCTATGTTCAGGGCACCAGTACTGAGTCTATGTTCAGGGTACCAGTACTGAGTCTATGTGCAGGGCACCAGTACTGAGTCCATGTTCAGGGTACCAGCACTGAATCCATGTTCAGGGTACTAGTACTGAGTCTATGTTCAGTGGGTACCAGTACTGAGTCTATGTGCAGGGTACCAGTACTGAGTCCATGTTCAGGGTACCAGTACTAAGTCCATGTTCAGGGTACTAGTACTGAGTCTATGTTCAGGGTACCAGTACTGAGTCTATGTTCAGGGTGCCAGTACTGAGTCTATGTTCAGGGTACCAGTACTGAGTCTATGTGCAGGGTACCAGTACGTAGGCTATGTGCAGGGGTACCAGTACTGAGTCTATGTTCAGGGTACCAGTACTGAGTCTATGTTCAGGGGGTACCAGTACTGAGTCTATGTTCAGGGTACCAGTACTGAGTCTATGTTCAGGGGTACCAGTACTGAGCCTATGTTCAGGGTACCAGTACTGAGTCCATGTTCAGGGTACTAGTACTGAGTCTATGTTCAGGGTACCAGTACTGAGTCTATGTTCAGGGTGCCAGTACTGAGTCTATGTTCAGGGTACCAGTACTGAGTCTATGTGCAGGGTACCAGTACGTAGGCTATGTGCAGGGGTACCAGTACTGAGTCTATGTGCAGGGGTACCAGTACTGAGTCTATGTGCAGGGGTACCAGTACTGAGTCACTGTGCAGGGGGTACCAGTACTGAGTCTAATAATAATAGATAATAATTAACCTCCCAGTCTGTTGGAAAGCAGACTGAACCAGGCTTTCCTCTAGAGTTTTAGTCTGTTTCTATTTATCCTAAAGAAACTCATAGTCCTTGTCAATGACAATATGAAGAGTGGTACTCAGTGATGTGTTGTGTTGAATTTTCCCCAAACGTAACACTTTGTGTTCAGCACTAAAAGTGCATTTCTTTGCCACATTTTTTGCAGTATTACTTAAAGTGTCTTGTTTTTTAAATGGTGAAATCCTTGACCAGTTTCCTTCCTCTCCTGCAACTGAGTTAGGAAGGATGCCTGTATCTTTGTAGGGACTGGGTGTATTGATACACCATCCAAAGTGTAATTAATAACTTCACCAACCTTAAAGGGATATTCAATGTCTAGTTTTTATTTTATTTTACACATCACTACCATTAGGTGTCCTTCTTTGCGAGGCATTGGAAAACCTCCCTGGTCTTTGTGGTTGAATCTGTGTTTGAAATTCACTGCTGGACTGAGGGACCTTACAGATAAGTGTAGGGTAGAGAGATGAGGGACCTTACAGATAATTGTATGTGTGGGGTACAGAGATGAGGGACCTTACAGATAATTGTATGTGTGGGGTACAGAGATGAGGGACATTACAGATAATTGTACGTGTGGGGTACAGAGATGAGGGACCTTACAGATAATTGTACGTGTGGGGTACAGAGATGAGGGACCTTACAGATAATTGTATGTGTGGGGTACAGAGATGAGGGACCTTACAGATAATTGTATGTGTGGGGTACAGAGATGAGGGACATTACAGATAATTGTACGTGTGGGGTACAGAGATGAGGGACCTTACAGATAATTGTACGTGTGGGGTACAGGGATGAGGTAGTCATTCAAAAATCATGTTAAACAATTATTATTGCTCTTTGTTAACACATTTTTACTGCTGAACTTATTTAGGCAATAAATAAATAAATAATTATTGACTCAAGACATTTCATCTTTCATTTAAAAAAATAAATAATTTGTAAACATTAGTAAAAACATACCTCCACTTGGACATTAGTATTGCGTTGTGGATCAGTGACACAACATCTCAATGTAATAAATGTTTTATTCAGGCTGTTTACACAACAACATGTGGACTAGGTCAAGCATTGTAAATACTTTCTGAAGGCTCTGTATATTATTCATGTCCTCGTTCAGCCACGACTCAGAGAAAACACAGGATATTACAGTTCCTCAGGTGCTCTCCATAGGATAGTCTCGAACGGAGCTCATCCACTTTATTCTCCAGTGATTGATAGGATAGTCTCTAACGGAGCTCATCCAGTTTATTCTCCAGTGATTGATAGGATAGTCTCGAACGGAGCTCATCCAGTTTATTCTCCAGTGATTGTATGTTCTCCAATAGAGCGAAGGATAGAGGCAGTTTATTACTCACATACAATGCCTTGCGAAAGTATTCGGCCCCTTTGAACTTTGCGACCTTTTGCCACATCTCAGGCTTCAAACATAAAGATATAAAACTGTATGTTTGTGTGAAGAATCAACAACAAGTGGGACACAATCATGAAGTGGAACGACATTTATTGGATATTTCAAACTTTTTTAACAAATCAAAAACTGAAAAATTGGGCGTGCAAAATGATTCAGCCCCTTTACTTTCAGTGCAGCAAACTCTCTCCAGAAGTTCAGTGAGGATCTCTGAATGATCCAATGTTGACCTAAATGACTAATGATGATAAATACAATCCACCTGTGTGTAATCAAGTCTCTGTATAAATGCACCTGCACTGTGACAGTCTCAGAGGTCCGTTAAAAGCGCAGAGAGCATCATGAAGAACAAGGAACACACCAGGCAGGTCCGAGATACTGTTGTGAATAAGTTTAAAGCCGGATTTGGATACAAAAAGATTTCCCAAGCTTTAAACATCCCAAGGAGCACTGTGCAAGCGATAATATTGAAATGGAAGGAGTATCAGACCACTGCAAATCTACCAAGACCTGGCCGTCCCTCTAAACTTTCAGCTCATACAAGGAGAAGACTGATCAGAGATGCAGCCAAGAGGCCCATGATCACTCTGGATGAACTGCAGAGATCTACAGCTGAGGTGGGAGACTCTGTCCATAGGACAACAATCAGTCGTATATTGCACAAATCTGGCCTTTATGGAAGAGTGGCAAGAAGAAAGCCATTTCTTAAAGATATCCATAAAAAGTGTTGTTTAAAGTTTGCCACAAGCCACCTGGGAGACACACCAAACATGTGGAAGAAGGTGCTCTGGTCAGATGAAACCAAAATTGAACTTTTTGGCAACAATGCAAAACGTTATGTTTGGCGTAAAAGCAACACAGCTGAACACACCATCCCCACTGTCAAACATGGTGGTGGCAGCATCATGGTTTGGACCTGCTTTTCTTCAGCAGGGACAGGGAAGATGGTTAAAATTGATGGGAAGATGGATGGAGACAAATACAGGACCATTCTGGAAGAAAACCTGATGGAGTCTGCAAAAGACCTGAGACTGGGACGGAGATTTGTCTTCCAACAAGACAATGATCCAAAACATAAAGCAAAATCTACAATGGAATGGTTCAAAAATAAACATATCCAGGTGTTAGAATGGCCAAGTCAAAGTCCAGACCTGAATCCAATCGAGAATCTGTGGAAAGAACTGAAAACTGCTGTTCACAAATGCTCTCCATCCAACCTCACTGAGCTCGAGCTGTTTTGCAAGGAGGAATGGGAAAACATTTCAGCCTCTTGATGTGCAAAACTGATAGAGACATACCCCAAGCGACTTACAGCTGTAATCGCAGCAAAAGGTGGCGCTACAAAGTATTAACTTAAGGGGGCTGAATAATTTTGCACGCCCAATTTTTCAGTTTTTGATTTGTTAAAAAAGTTTGAAATATACAATAAATGTCGTTCCACTTCATGATTGTGTCCCACTTGTTGATTCTTCACAAAAAAATACAGTTTTATATCTTTATGTTTGAAGCCTGAAATGTGGCAAAAGGTCGCAAAGTTCAAGGGGGCCGAATACTTTCGCAAGGCACTGTACGTAGTCTCATCAGGGTGCCCACACGTCGGCCTCTCTTACGCCATCTCTTCCTCTTCTGAGTCTCGGGGATTAGGGCCTGTTCTGGAATGAGCAGTTCATCCACAGCTGTCGACTCATTGAAGTAGAAATCTTCATCATTCATGAGGTTTGTGATCGCTGTTCTGATGTCCAGAAGCTGTTTATAAAGCCCTTCGTACATCAGCTGATATCTCTGTTATATACTGTGGGACTGTTCTATACTATAGGACTGTTATATACTGTAGGACTGTTATATACTATAGGACTGTTATATACTGTTATATACTATAGGACTGTTATATACTATAGGACTGTTATATACTGTTATATACTATAGGACTGTTATATACTGTAGGACTGTTATATACTATAGGACTGTTATATACTGTTATATACTATAGGACTGTTATATACTATAGGACTGTTATATACTATAGGACTGTTATATACTATAGGACTGTTATATACTGTAGGACTGTTATATACTATAGGACTGTTATATACTATAGGACTGTTATATACTGTTATATACTATAGGACTGTTATATACTGTAGGACTGTTATATACTATAGGACTGTTATATGCTGTTATATACTATAGGACTGTTATATACTATAGGACTGTTATATACTATAGGACTGTTATATACTATAGGACTGTTATATACTGTTATATACTATATGACTGTTATATACTATAGGACTGTTATATACTGTAGGACTGTTATATACTGTTATATACTGTAGGACTGTTATATACTGTAGGACTGTTATATACTATAGGACTGTTATAAACTGTTATATACTGTAGGACTGTTATATACTGTAGGACTGTTATATACTGTAGGACTGTTATATACTATAGGACTGTTATATACTATAGGACTGTTATATACTGTAGGACTGTTATATACTGTTATATACTATAGGACTGTTATATACTGTAGGACTGTTATATACTGTAGGACTGTTATATACTATAGGACTGTTATATACTGTAGGACTGTTATATACTGTTATATACTGTTATATACTATAGGACTGTTATATACTATAGGACTGTTAAATACTGTTATATACTGTTATATACTGTTATATACTGTAGGACTGTTATATACTATAGGACTGTTATATACTATAGGACTGTTATATACTGTTATATACTGTTATATACTATAGGACTGTTATATACTATAGGACTGTTATATACTGTAGGACTGTTATATACTGTAGGACTGTTATATACTGTAGGACTGTTATATACTGTTATACTGTAGGACTATTATATACTGTAGGACTGTTATATACTGTGGGACTGTTATATACTGTAGGACTGTTATATACTGTTATATACTGTAGGACTGTTATATACTGTAGGACTGTTATATACTGTAGGACTGTTATATACTGTAGGACTGTTATATACTATAGGACTGTTATATACTGTAGGACTGTTATACACTATAGGACTGGTATATACTATAGGACTGTTATATACTATAGGACTGGTATATACTATAGGACTGGTATATACTATAGGACTGTTATATACTATAGGACTGGTATATACTATAGGACTGTTATATACTATAGGACTGTTATAAACTGTTATATACTATAGGACTGTTATATACTATAGGACTGTTATAAACTGTTATATACTATAGGACTGTTATATACTATAGGACTGTTATAAACTGTTATATACTATAGGACTGTTATATACTATAGGACTGTTATAAACTGTTATATACTATAGGACTGTTATATACTATAGGACTGTTATAAACTGTTATATACTATAGGATTGTTATATACTATAGGACTGTTATAAACTGTTATATACTATAGGATTGTTATATACTATAGGACTGTTATAAACTGTTATATACTATAGGACTGTTATATACTATATGACTGTTATATACTGTAGGACTGTTATATACTATAGGACTGTTATATACTGTAGGACTGTTATATACTATAGGACTGGTATATACTATAGGACTGTTATATACTATAGGACTGTTATATACTATAGGACTGTTATAAACTGTTATATACTATAGGACTGTTATATACTATATGGCTGTTATATACTATAGGACTGTTATACACTGTTATATACTATAGGACTGTTATATACTATAGGACTGTTATAAACTGTTATATACTATAGGACTGTTATAAACTGTTATATACTATAGGACTGTTATATACTATAGGACTGTTATAAACTGTTATATACTATAGGACTGTTATATACTATAGGACTGTTATAAACTGTTATATACTATAGGACTGTTATAAACTGTTATATACTATAGGACTGTTATATACTATAGGACTGTTATAAACTGTTATATACTATAGGACTGTTATATACTGTAGGACTGTTATATACTGTAGGACTGTTATATACTGTAGGACTGTTATATACTATTATATACTGTTATATACTATAGGACTGTTATATACTATATGACTGTTATATACTATAGGACTGTTATATACTATAGGACTGTTATAAACTGTTATATACTATAGGACTGTTATATACTGTAGGACTGTTATATACTATAGGACTGTTATATACTGTAGGACTGTTATATACTATAGGACTGTTATATACTGTAGGACTGTTATATACTGTAGGACTGATATATACTGTTATATACTGTTATATACTGTTATATACTGTTATATACTATAGGACTGTTATATAATGTAGGACTGTTGTATACTGTTATATACTGTAGGACTGTTCTATACTATAGGACTGTTATATACTGTAGGACTGTTATATACTGTAGGACTGTTATATTCTGTAGGACTGTTATATACTGTAGGACTTTTATATACTGGTATATACTGTAGGACTGTTATATACTGTAGGACTGTTATATACTATAGGACTGTTATATACTGTAGGACTGTTATATACTGTAGGACTGTTATATACTATAGGATTGTTATATACTGTAGGACTGTTATATACTGTAGGACTGTTATATACTGTAGGACTGTTATATACTGTAGGACTGTTATATACTGTTATATACTGTAGGACTGTTATATACTGTAGGACTGTTATATACTGTTATATACTGTAGGACTGTTATATACTGTAGGACTGTTATATACTGTAGGACTGTTATATACTGTTATATACTGTAGGACTGTTATATACTATAGGACTGTTATATACTGTTATATACTATAGGACTGTTATATACTATAGTACTGTTATATACTGTTATATACTATAGGATTGTTTTATACTATAGGATGGTTATATACTGTAGGACTGTTATATACTGTAGGACTGTTATATACTATAGGACTGTTATATACTGTAGGACTGTTATATACTGTAGGACTGTTATATACTGTAGGACTGTTATATACTGTTATATACTGTAGGACTGTTATATACTATAGGACTGTTATATACTGTTATATACTATAGGACGGTTATATACTATAGGACTATTATATACTGTTATATACTATAGGACTGTTTTATACTATAGGACGGTTATATACTGTAGGACTGTTATATACTGTAGGACTGTTATATACTATAGGACTGTTATATACTGTAGGACTGTTATATACTGTAGGACTGTTATATACTGTAGGACTGTTATATACTGTAGGACTGTTATATACTGTTATATACTGTAGGACTGTTATATACTGTAGGACTGTTATATACTGTTATATACTGTTATATACTGTAGGACTGTTATATACTATAGGACTGTTATATACTGTAGGACTGTTATATACTGTAGGACTGTTATATACTGTAGGACTGTTATATACTGTAGGACTGTTATATACTGTAGGACTGTTATATACTGTAGGACTGTTATATACTGTAGGACTGTTATATACTGTAGGACTGTTATATACTGTAGGACTGTTATATACTGTAGGACTGTTATATACTGTTATATACTGTAGGACTGTTATATACTATAGGACTGTTATATACTGTTATATACTATAGGACTGTTATATACTATAGGACTGTTATATACTGTTATATACTATAGGACGTTTATATACTGTAGGACTATTATATACTGTTATATACTATAGGACTGTTTTATACTATAGGACGGTTATATACTGTTATATACTATAGGACTGTTATATACTATAGGACGGTTATATACTGTTATATACTATAGGACGGTTATATACTATAGGACGGTTATATACTGTTATATACTATAGGACGGTTATATACTGTTATATACTGTTATATACTATAGGACTGTTATATACTATAGGACGGTTATATACTGTTATATACTATAGGACGGTTATATACTGTTATATACTGTAGGACTGTTATATACGGTTATATACTGTAGGACTGTTATATACTATAGGACTGTTATATACTGTTATATACTGTTATATACTATAGGACTGTTATATACTGTTATATACTGTAGGACTGTTATATACTGTAGGACTGTTATATACTGTAGGACTGTTATATACTGTAGGACTGTTATATACTGTTATATACTGTTATATACTATAGGACTGTTATATACTGTTATATACTGTAGGACTGTTATATACTGTAGGACTGTTATATACTGTAGGACTGTTATATACTGTTATATACTGTAGGACTGTTATATACTATAGGACTGTTATATACTGTTATATACTATAGGACTGTTATATACTGTAGGACTGTTATATACTGTAGGACTGTTATATACTATAGGACTGTTATATACTGTTATATACTGTTATATACTATAGGACTGTTATATACTGTTATATACTGTTATATACTGTAGGACTGTTATATACTGTTATATACTGTAGGACTGTTATATACTGTTATATACTGTAGGACTGTTATATACTATAGGACTGTTATATACTGTTATATACTATAGGACTGTTATATACTGTAGGACTGTTATATACTGTTATATGCTATAGGATTGTTATATACTATAGGACTGTTATATACTGTAGGACTGTTATATACTGTTATATACTGTAGGACTGTTATATACTGTTATATACTGTTATATACTCTAGGACTGTTATATACTGTTATATACTGTAGGACTGTTATATACTGTTATATACTGTAGGACTGTTATATACTGTTATATACTGTAGGACCGTTATATACTGTTATATACTGTAGGACTGTTATATACTGTAGGACTGTTATATACTGTTATATACTGTTATATACTGTTATATACTGTATGACTGTTATATACTGTTATATACTGTTATATACTGTTATATATTGTAGGACTGTTATATATTGTTATATACTTTAGGACTGTTATATACTGTTATATACTGTTATATACTGTAGTACTGTTATATACTGTAGGACTGTTATATACTGCTATATACTGTAGGACTGTTATAAACTGTTATATACTATAGGACTGTTATATACTATAGGACTGTTATATACTGTAGGACTGTTATATACTATAGGACTGTTATATACTGTAGGACTGTTATATACTGTTATATACTGTAGGACTGTTATATACTGTAGGACTGTTATATACTGTTATATACTGTAGGACTGTTATATACTGTTATATACTGTAGGACTGTTATATACTGTTATATACTGTAGGACTGTTATATACTATAGGACTGTTATATACTGTAGGACTGTTATATACTGTTATATACTGTAGGACTGTTATATACTGTAGGACTGTTATATACTGTAGGACTGTTATATACTGTTATATACTGTAGGACTGTTATATACTGTTATATACTGTAGGACTGTTATATACTGTTATATACTGTAGGACTGTTATATACTATAGGACTGTTATATACTGTAGGACTGTTATATACTGTTATATACTGTAGGACTGTTATATACTGTAGGACTGTTATATACTATAGGACTGTTATATACTGTTATATACTGTAGGACTGTTATATACTGCAGGACTGTTATATACTGTAGGACAGTTATATACTGTAGGACTGTTATATACTGTTATATACTGTAGGACTGTTATATACTGTAGGACTGTTATATACTATAGGACTGTTATATACTATAGGACTGTTATATACTATAGGACTGTTATATACTGTAGGACTGTTATATACTGTTATATACTATAGGACTGTTATATACTGTTATATACTGTAGGACTGTTATATACTGTTATATACTGTAGGACTGTTATATACTGTAGGACTGTTATATACTATAGGACTGTTATATACTGTTATATACTATAGGGCTGTTATATACTGTTATATACTATAGGACTGTTATATACTGTTATATACTATAGGACTGTTATATACTGTTATATACTGTAGGACTGTTATATACTGTAGGACTGTTATATACTATAGGACTGTTATATACTATAGGACTGTTATATACTATAGGAATGTTATATACTGTTATATACTGTAGGACTGTTATATACTATATGACTGGTATATACTATAGGACTGTTATACTGTTATATACTGTAGGACTGTTATATACTGTTATATACTATAAGACTGTTATATACTGTTATATACTATAGGACTGTTATATACTGTAGGACTGTTATATACTGTAGGACTGTTATATACTATAGGACTGTTATATACTATAGGACTGTTATATACTATAGGACTGTTATATACTGTAGGACTGTTATATACTGTTATATACTGTAGGACTGTTATATACTGTAGGACTGTTATATACTGTTATATACTATAGGACTGTTATATACTGTAGGACTGTTATATACTGTTATATACTGTAGGACTGTTATATACTGTAGGACTGTTATATACTGTTATATACTATAGGACTGTTATATACTATAGGACTGTTATATACTATAGGACTGTTATATACTATAGGACTGTTATATACTGTAGGACTGTTATATACTGTTATATACTATAGGACTGTTATATACTGTAGGACTGTTATATACTGGTATATACTGTAGGACTGTTATATACTATAGGACTGTTATATACTGGTATATACTATAGGACTGTTATATACTATAGGACTGTTATATACTATAGGACTGTTATATACTATAGGACTGTTATATACTATAGGACTGTTATATACTGTAGGACTGTTATATACTGTTATATACTGTAGGACTGTTATATACTGTTATATACTATAGGACTGTTATATACTATAGGACTGTTATAAACTGTTATATACTATAGGACTGTTATATACTATAGGACTGTTATATACTGTTATATACTATAGGACTGTTATATACTATAGGACTGTTATATACTGTAGGACTGTTATATACTCTAGGACTGTTATATACTCTAGGACTGTTATATACTGTTATATACTATAGGACTGTTATATACTGTTATATACTGTAGGACTGTTATATACTATAGGACTGTTATATACTATAGGACTGTTATATACTGTTATATACTGTAGGACTGTTATATACTGTTATATACTATAGGACTGTTATATACTGTTATATACTGTAGGACTGTTATATACTATAGGACTGTTATATACTATAGGACTGTTATATACTATAGGACTGTTATATACTGTTATATACTGTAGGACTGTTATATACTGTTATATACTTTAAGACTGTTATATACTGTTATATACTATAGGACTGTTATATACTGTTATATACTGTTATATACTGTAGGACTGTTATATACCATAGGACTGTTATATACTGTAGGACTGTTATAAACTATAGGACTGTTATATACTGTTATATACTGTTATATACTATAGGACTGTTATATACTGTTATATACTGTTATATACTGTAGGACTGTTATATACCATAGGACTGTTATATACTATAGGACTGTTATATACTATAGGACTGTTATATACTGTAGGACTGTTATATACTATAGGACTGTTATATACTGTTATATACTGTTATATACTGTAGGACTGTTATATACTATAGGACTGTTATACACTGTAGGACTGTTATATACTGTTATATACTGTAGGACTGTTATATACTGTAGGACTGTTATATACTGTAGGACTGTTATATACTGTTATATACTGTAGGACTGTTATATACTGTTATATACTGTAGGACTGTTATATACTGTTATATACTGTAGGACTGTTATATACTATAGGACTGTTATATACTGTAGGACTGTTATATACTGTTATATACTGTAGGACTGTTATATACTGTAGGACTGTTATATACTATAGGACTGTTATATACTGTTATATACTGTAGGACTGTTATATACTGCAGGACTGTTATATACTGTAGGACAGTTATATACTGTAGGACTGTTATATACTGTTATATACTGTAGGACTGTTATATACTGTAGGACTGTTATATACTATAGGACTGTTATATACTATAGGACTGTTATATACTATAGGACTGTTATATACTGTAGGACTGTTATATACTGTTATATACTATAGGACTGTTATATACTGTTATATACTGTAGGACTGTTATATACTGTTATATACTGTAGGACTGTTATATACTGTAGGACTGTTATATACTATAGGACTGTTATATACTGTTATATACTATAGGGCTGTTATATACTGTTATATACTATAGGACTGTTATATACTGTTATATACTATAGGACTGTTATATACTGTTATATACTGTAGGACTGTTATATACTGTAGGACTGTTATATACTATAGGACTGTTATATACTATAGGACTGTTATATACTATAGGAATGTTATATACTGTTATATACTGTAGGACTGTTATATACTATATGACTGGTATATACTATAGGACTGTTATACTGTTATATACTGTAGGACTGTTATATACTGTTATATACTATAAGACTGTTATATACTGTTATATACTATAGGACTGTTATATACTGTAGGACTGTTATATACTGTAGGACTGTTATATACTATAGGACTGTTATATACTATAGGACTGTTATATACTATAGGACTGTTATATACTGTAGGACTGTTATATACTGTTATATACTGTAGGACTGTTATATACTGTAGGACTGTTATATACTGTTATATACTATAGGACTGTTATATACTGTAGGACTGTTATATACTGTTATATACTGTAGGACTGTTATATACTGTAGGACTGTTATATACTGTTATATACTATAGGACTGTTATATACTATAGGACTGTTATATACTATAGGACTGTTATATACTATAGGACTGTTATATACTGTAGGACTGTTATATACTGTTATATACTATAGGACTGTTATATACTGTAGGACTGTTATATACTATAGGACTGTTATATACTGGTATATACTGTAGGACTGTTATATACTATAGGACTGTTATATACTGGTATATACTATAGGACTGTTATATACTATAGGACTGTTATATACTATAGGACTGTTATATACTATAGGACTGTTATATACTATAGGACTGTTATATACTGTAGGACTGTTATATACTGTTATATACTGTAGGACTGTTATATACTGTTATATACTATAGGACTGTTATATACTATAGGACTGTTATAAACTGTTATATACTATAGGACTGTTATATACTATAGGACTGTTATATACTGTTATATACTATAGGACTGTTATATACTATAGGACTGTTATATACTGTAGGACTGTTATATACTCTAGGACTGTTATATACTCTAGGACTGTTATATACTGTTATATACTATAGGACTGTTATATACTATAGGACTGTTATATACTGTTATATACTGTAGGACTGTTATATACTATAGGACTGTTATATACTATAGGACTGTTATATACTGTTATATACTGTAGGACTGTTATATACTGTTATATACTATAGGACTGTTATATACTGTTATATACTGTAGGACTGTTATATACTATAGGACTGTTATATACTATAGGACTGTTATATACTATAGGACTGTTATATACTGTTATATACTGTAGGACTGTTATATACTGTTATATACTTTAAGACTGTTATATACTGTTATATACTATAGGACTGTTATATACTGTTATATACTGTTATATACTGTAGGACTGTTATATACCATAGGACTGTTATATACTGTAGGACTGTTATAAACTATAGGACTGTTATATACTGTTATATACTGTTATATACTATAGGACTGTTATATACTGTTATATACTATAGGACTGTTATATACTATAGGACTGTTATATACTATAGGACTGTTATATACTGTAGGACTGTTATATACTATAGGACTGTTATATACTGTTATATACTGTTATATACTGTAGGACTGTTATATACTATAGGACTGTTATACACTGTAGGACTGTTATATACTGTTATATACTATAGGACTGTTATATACTGTAGGACTGTTATATACTATAGGACTGTTATATACTGTTATATACTATAGGACTGTTATATACTATAGGACTGTTATATACTATAGGACTGTTATATACTATAGGACTGTTATATACTGTAGGACTGTTATATACTATAGGACTGTTATACACTGTAGGACTGTTATATATTGTAGGACTGTTATATACTGTTATATACTATAGGACTGTTATATACTGTTATATACTATAGGACTGTTATATACTATATGACTGTTATATACTGTAGGACTGTTATACATTGTAGGACTGGTATATACAATAGGACTGTTATATACTGTAGGACTGTTATATACTGGTATATACTGGTATATACTATAGGACTGGTATATCCTCAGCTCTAGTTCTGAAGGGCTTATAATAGTGGCTTCATGAATGGAACTACAGCACTTCATCAACTCACTGAATGACTCCCAAATGGCATCCTATTCCCTATTTAGTTCACTACTGTTGACGAGAGCCCTGGGTGCCATGTGGTTCGCTGTACCACTATGTAATTGGGCGCTTGGGTTCAGTGTTGATAGGGTTTTCTATTCATAATTACAGTTTGTTGCTGTTTTTAGGGGGGGGGGGGGGGTTATTAGTTTCCCACACTACCAAACATTTCTCTGTGTTGGCTGTATTTGGGACCTCACTCTCTCTCTCTGTTTCCCCCAGTTTTTTCTGGAATTATCTTAGTTGGCATAATACTGTCACTGACCTCTCCTCCTCTGCTCTCCTCATCCCTTCTCTCTTCTCCTCATCTCCTCTCCTTCTCTCCTCTTCTCCTCTCCTTCTCTCCTCTCCTCCTCTCATCTCCTCCTCTCCCTTTCTCTCTTCTCCTCATTCCTTCTCTCCTCCTCTCCCTTTATCTCTCCTCTCCTCATCCCTTCTCTCCTCCTCTCCCATTCTCTCCTCTCCTCATCTCTCTTCTCGTCTCCTCCTCTCCTCTCCTCATCCCTCCTCTTCTCATCTCCTCATCTCCTCCTCCCCTCTCCTCATCTCCTCCTCCCCTCTCCTCATCCCTACTCTCCTCTTCTCATCCCTCCTCTCCTCTCCTCCTTTCCTCATCTCCTCCTCTCCCTTTCTCTTATCCTCTCCTCTCCTCATCCCTCCTCTCCTCTCCTCCTTTCCTCATCTCCCCTCTCCTCATCTCCTCCTCCCCTCTCCTCATCCCTACTCTCCTCTTCTCATCCCTCCTCTCCTCTCCTCCTTTCCTCATCTCCTCCTCTCCTCTCCTCATCCCTTCTCTCCTCCTCTCCCTTTCTCTTATCCTCTCCTCTCCTCATCCCTACTCTCCCTTTCTCTTATCCTCATCTCCCCTCTCCTCCTCTCCTCATCCCTACTCTCCTCTCCTCATCCCTTCTCTCCTCCTCTCCCTTTCTCTTATCCTCTCCTCTCCTCATCTCCCCTCTCCTCCTCTCATCATCCCTACTCTCCTCTTCTCATCCCTCCTCTCATCTCCTCCTTTCCTCATCTCCTCCTCTCCTCTCCTCCTTTCCTCATCTCCTCCTCTCCTCTCCTCCTTTCCTCATCCCTTCTCTCCTCCTCTCCCTTTCTCTCATCCTCTCCTCTCCTCTCCTCCTCTCCTCCGCTCCATTCGCCTCAGCGCTGGTTTCCTTTCTAGTTTCTAGGCAGCAGAATGTGGCATGCCAACACAGCACAGTGCAGGGCCTCTCTCTCTCTCTCTGCGGTGACAGAGATGCAGCCTGCTTCTCTTCTCAGTGCTGCTGGTTCACGTGAGGTGACCCCTCCTCTTCCCTACTCCCCCGCCGGCTCGGAGCTGGGATCCTGCCTCGTTGAGACAGCTCCACTGAGGCTTGCAAGATCAGCTGCCGTGCGAGCCCAGCTGAGGCTCCCAGGCGACTCACGTTGCTAGATTTCATTTGTGAGGGAGCGTTTGACCCCAGGAATGAATAGACGTTCTCTCACACACACACACACACACACACACACACACACACACACACACACACACACACACACACACACACACAATCACACACACACACACACACACATACATTCTCTCTCTCACACACACACACACACACACACGCATACATTCTCTCTCTCACACACACACACGCACACGCATACACTCTTTCACACACACACTCATACACACACATGCACACTCATGCACACACACACACACACACACACACTCTCTCTCACACACACACACACACACACACACACACACACACCCACATACATACACGCACACACTCTCTCACACACACACACACGCACATGTACACACACACACACACACACACACACTCACTTGACACTCAGACACACACACACGCACACACACACACACACGCACACACACACACACACACACACACACACACACACACACACACACACACACACACACACTCACTTGACACTCAGACACACTCACTCACCTCCTTCCTCCTTTTTCTCCCTCTGCCACCCCATCCGCTAATCCTCCTCTGTCCCTGCCATCCATCCATGTCGTTCCTGCGAACCTGTATCCAAAACATGTAACCTACACTGGGCCTCTCCCCTCCCCCCTCTCCCAGCCCGCAGCCCAGGGCCCTGACAGGCCAGGCCGTAATGCGTAGTGACGGAAGCTCGCCTATCCTCCATCCCTCCTCCTCTTATCCCTCTCTCCTCTACTCCTCCATCCTCCACCGTGGCAGGCAGCATCACAGCAGTAAAGGACATCATTATTTGCTGACTTTGGGAATGAGATTAAGGGTGGGGAGGTTAGTAGCAGAGGGGTAGAAGGAGAGGTGGAGGTTAAGAGTGTACAGTATATAACAGTCCTACAGTATATAACAGTCGGTCGGGGGTCGGTCGGTCGGTCAGTTGGGGTTCGGTCGGTCGGTCGGTCGGGGGTCGGTCAGTCGGTCGGTCGGTCGGGGGTCGGTCGGTCGGGGGTCGGTCGGTCGGGGGTCGGTCGGTCGGGGTTCGGTCGGTCGGGGTCGGTCGGTCGGGGGTCGGTCGGTCGGGGTTCGGTCGGTCGGTCGGTTGGGATCGGTCCGTCAGTCGGTCGGTCGGGGTTCGGTCGGGGTCCGGTCGGTTGGGATCGGTCGGTCGGTCGGGGGTCGGTCGGTCGGGGTTCGGTCGTGGTTCGGTCGGGGTTCGGTCGGTCAGTCGGTCGGTCGGGGGTCGGTCGGGGTTCGGTCGGGGGTCGGTCGGGGGTCGGTCGGTCGGGGTTCGGTCGGTTGGGATCGGTCGGTCGGTCGGGGGTCGGTCGGTTGGGATCGGTCGGTCAGTCGGTCGGTCGGGGTTCGGTCGGTCGGTCGGGGGTCGGTCGGACGGGGTTCGGTCGGTCAGTCGGTCGGTCGGGGTTCGGTCGGTCGGTCGGGGGTCGGACGGACGGGGTTCGGTCGGTCGGTCGGGGGTCGGTCGGTAGATATCTAGTTATTTCATAACCCGCTGTAATCTAAACAATCTCCTTGAAATGTGTGTGTGTGATATTCTCTACACAACACAGTGTGTGTGCGTGTGTGTGATATTCTCTACACAACACAGTGTGTGTGCGTGTGTGTGATATTCTCTACACAACACAGTGTGTGTGCGTGTGTGTGATATTCTCTACACAACACAGTGTGTGTGCGTGTGTGTGATATTCTCTACACAACACAGTGTGTGTGCGTGTGTGTGATATTCTCTACACAACACAGTGTGTGTGCGTGTGTGTGATATTCTCTACACAACACAGTGTGTGTGTGTGTGTGTGTGTGATATTCTCTACACAACACAGTGTGTGTGCGTGTGTGTGATATTCTCTACACAACACAGTGTGTGTGCGTGTGTGTGATATTCTCTACACAACACAGTGTGTGTGTGTGTGTGTGATATTCTCTACACAACACAGTGTGTGTGCGTGTGTGTGATATTCTCTACACAACACAGTGTGTGTGCGTGTGTGTGATATTCTCTACACAACACAGTGTGTGTGCGTGTGTGTGATATTCTCTACACAACACAGTGTGTGTGCGTGTGCGTGATATTCTCTACACAACACAGTGTGTGTGCGTGTGTGTGATATTCTCTACACAACACAGTGTGTGTGCGTGTGTGTGATATTCTCTACACAACACAGTGTGTGTGCGTGTGTGTGATATTCTCTACACAACACAGTGTGTGTGCGTGTGTGTGATATTCTCTACACAACACAGTGTGTGTGCGTGTGTGTGATATTCTCTACACAACACAGTGTGTGTGCGTGTGTGTGATATTCTCTACACAACACAGTGTGTGTGCGTGTGTGTGATATTCTCTACACAACACAGTGTGTGTGCGTGTGTGTGATATTCTCTACACAACACAGTGTGTGTGTGTGTGTGTGTGTGATATTCTCTACACAACACAGTGTGTGTGCGTGTGAGTGATATTCTCTACACAACACAGTGTGTGTGCGTGTGTGTGATATTCTCTACACAACACAGTGTGTGTGCGTGTGTGTGATATTCTCTACACAACACAGTGTGTGTGCGTGTGTGTGATATTCTCTACACAACACAGTGTGTGTGCGTGTGTGTGATATTCTCTACACAACACAGTGTGTGTGTGTGTGTGTGATATTCTCTACACAACACAGTGTGTGTGCGTGTGCGTGATATTCTCTACACAACACAGTGTGTGTGCGTGTGTGTGATATTCTCTACACAACATAGTGTGTGTGCGTGTGTGTGATATTCTCTACACAACACAGTGTGTGTGCGCGTGTGTGATATTCTCTACACAACACAGTGTGTGTGCGTGTGTGTGATATTCTCTACACAACACAGTGTGTGTGCGTGTGTGTGATATTCTCTACACAACACAGTGTGTGTGCGTGTGTGTGATATTCTCTACACAACACAGTGTATGTGCGTGTGTGTGATATTCTCTACACAACACAGTGTGTGTGCGTGTGTGTGATATTCTCTACACAACACAGTGTGTGTGCGTGTGTGTGATATTCTCTACACAACAACAGTGTGTGTGCGTGTGTGTGATATTCTCTACACAACACAGTGTGTGTGCGTGTGTGTGATATTCTCTACACAACAACAGTGTGTGTGCGTGTGTGTGATATTCTCTACACAACACAGTGTGTGTGCGTGTGTGTGATATTCTCTACACAACACAGTGTGTGTGCGTGTGTGTGATATTCTCTACACAACACAGTGTGTGTGCGTGTGTGTGATATTCTCTACACAACACAGTGTGTGTGCGTGTGTGTGATATTCTCTACACAACACAGTGTGTGTGCGTGTGTGTGATATTCTCTACACAACAACAGTGTGTGTGCGTGTGTGTGATATTCTCTACACAACACAGTGTGTGTGCGTGTGTGTGATATTCTCTACACAACACAGTGTGTGTGCGTGTGTGTGATATTCTCTACACAACACAGTGTGTGTGCGTGTGTGTGATATTCTCTACACAACACAGTGTGTGTGTGTGTGTGTGTGTGATATTCTCTACACAACACAGTGTGTGTGCGTGTGAGTGATATTCTCTACACAACACAGTGTGTGTGCGTGTGTGTGATATTCTCTACACAACACAGTGTGTGTGCGTGTGTGTGATATTCTCTACACAACACAGTGTGTGTGCGTGTGTGTGATATTCTCTACACAACACAGTGTGTGTGCGTGTGTGTGATATTCTCTACACAACACAGTGTGTGTGTGTGTGTGTGATATTCTCTACACAACACAGTGTGTGTGCGTGTGCGTGATATTCTCTACACAACACAGTGTGTGTGCGTGTGTGTGATATTCTCTACACAACATAGTGTGTGTGCGTGTGTGTGATATTCTCTACACAACACAGTGTGTGTGCGCGTGTGTGATATTCTCTACACAACACAGTGTGTGTGCGTGTGTGTGATATTCTCTACACAACACAGTGTGTGTGCGTGTGTGTGATATTCTCTACACAACACAGTGTGTGTGCGTGTGTGTGATATTCTCTACACAACACAGTGTGTGTGCGTGTGTGTGATATTCTCTACACAACAACAGTGTGTGTGCGTGTGTGTGATATTCTCTACACAACACAGTGTGTGTGCGTGTGTGTGATATTCTCTACACAACACAGTGTGTGTGCGTGTGTGTGATATTCTCTACACAACACAGTGTGTGTGCGTGTGTGTGATATTCTCTACACAACACAGTGTGTGTGCGTGTGTGTGATATTCTCTACACAACACAGTGTGTGTGCGTGTGTGTGATATTCTCTACACAACACAGTGTGTGTGCGTGTGTGTGATATTCTCTACACAACACAGTGTATGTGCGTGTGTGTGATATTCTCTACACAACACAGTGTGTGTGCGTGTGTGTGATATTCTCTACACAACACAGTGTGTGTGCGTGTGTGTGATATTCTCTACACAACAACAGTGTGTGTGCGTGTGTGTGATATTCTCTACACAACACAGTGTGTGTGCGTGTGTGTGATATTCTCTACACAACAACAGTGTGTGTGCGTGTGTGTGATATTCTCTACACAACACAGTGTGTGTGCGTGTGTGTGATATTCTCTACACAACACAGTGTGTGTGCGTGTGTGTGATATTCTCTACACAACACAGTGTGTGTGCGTGTGTGTGATATTCTCTACACAACACAGTGTGTGTGCGTGTGTGTGATATTCTCTACACAACACAGTGTGTGTGCGTGTGTGTGATATTCTCTACACAACAACAGTGTGTGTGCGTGTGTGTGATATTCTCTACACAACACAGTGTGTGTGCGTGTGTGTGATATTCTCTACACAACACAGTGTGTGTGCGTGTGTGTGATATTCTCTACACAACACAGTGTGTGTGCGTGTGTGTGATATTCTCTACACAACACAGTGTGTGTGCGTGTGTGTGATATTCTCTACACAACACAGTGTGTGTGATATTCTCTACACAACAACAGTGTGTGTGCGTGTGTGTGATATTCTCTACACAACACAGTGTGTGTGCGTGTGTGTGATATTCTCTACACAACAACAGTGTGTGTGCGTGTGTGTGATATTCTCTACACAACACAGTGTGTGTGCGTGTGTGTGATATTCTCTACACAACACAGTGTGTGTGCGTGTGTGTGATATTCTCTACACAACACAGTGTGTGTGCGTGTGTGTGATATTCTCTACACAACACAGTGTGTGTGCGTGTGTGTAATATTCTCTACACAACACAGTGTGTGTGCGTGTGTGTGATATTCTCTACACAACACAGTGTGTGTGCGTGTGTGTGATATTCTCTACACAACACAGTGTGTGTGCATGTGTGTGATATTCTCTACACAACACAGTGTGTGTGCGTATGTGTGATATTCTCTACACAACAGTTAGTGTGTTTGATATTCTCTCTACACTGTGTGTGTGTGTGTGTGTGTGTGTGTGTGTGTGTGTGTGTGTGTGTGTGTGTGATATTCTCTCTACACAACACAGTTAGTGTGTTTGTGATATTCTTTCTACACTGTGTGTGTGTGTGTGTGTGTGTGTGTGTGTGTGTGTGGTCTCCTACAGAGAAGTTCCTCATTGCAATCCTTTACTTGCATGATGTTTGATTTCCGCCGATGTTCCACAGATCAAATTGAGCCGCAAGTGTGCCTTTCATGATGCTTCTATATAAGCTAACAAAGAAGATGAAGAGGAAGAGAGAGAGAGAAATGGAGAGAGGGAGAGAGAGGAGAGAGAGAGAGACAGAGAGAGAGAGAGAGAGAGAGAGAGAAAGAGAGAGAGAGAGAGAGAAGGAAATATGAAGCACTCTGCCACTCAGCATCCCCATCCCCAAAACAACAGCCTCTCTCCCCCTGTCACTACAAATACATTAGAAATCAATTATTTATGACTCAGGGACCCTTTAATCTTTTCCTTTTATCCAATTAAATTGTCTAACCATTCTGAACCTCCCCCCTGCTCGCTGGGAACAGGCTTCTCTTTTTTAAAGATTGTTTCCCTTTCTTCAGTCTTCCTTACGTAGACACTGCTTCTGAGGTTGAGAATAAAAGGCGAAAGAGTGTGTCAAATGTAAATGAACCCCTCCTCTCTCTCTCTCTCTCTCTCTCTCTCTCTCTCTCTCTCTCCCTCTCCCTCCTCTCTCTCTCTCTTCCTCCCTCCCCGTTCCCATTGCATTGGTTATAGAATAAGTATTTGAAGTAGAGATATATTAAAACGGGTTCCTTCCATTCCTTGCTCAGAGGGACACAGGGGAACATTGGTTCATCTTTCATTTCCTTTATGCAACTATCTCCGGCTAAAATATATATATATATATATATATATATATTTAGTTTAAGTTGTAAAGTATTTGGGATCATCTCTGTTAGGGATAGAAGACGATGTTGGTTTGATTTTCTGTCCTGTTTGAAACATCTTATCAAAACGTTAAAAATAAAATGCTTCTTAGTTCCTCGGCAGGAAGTTTTGTTCCAGAATGAAGGCGTTGTGAAACGCAGTTCAATGTTTGTCTGATATCAATGTGTAATACAATATGATTTACATACAGCTCTTAAAAGCCTCGCTTTTTGCGTTAAACAGTGTTTATATTTGTTTCATGGTCAAATTGTTTTTAATGTAGAAGAGTGTGTCATCTCTACCACCTTTTGGATTCTATCAGGATTTAAGGATTTACCTGTTCTCCTTGTCATTTAAGGACAGCACCTGTTCTCCTTGTCATTTAAGGACAGCACCTGTTCTCCTTGTCATTTAAGGACAGCACCTGTTCTCCTTGTCATTTAAAGACAGCACCTGTTCTCCTGTCATTTAAGGCAGCACCTGTTCTCCTTGTCATTTAAGGACCTGTCCTCCTGTCATTTAAAGACAGCACCTGTTCTCCTGTCATTTAAGGACAGCACCTGTTCTCCTTGTCATTTAAGGACAGCACCTGTTCTCCTGTCATTTAAGGACCTGTCCTCCTGTCATTTAAAGACAGCACCTGTTCTCCTTGTCATTTAAGGACAGCACCTGTTCTCCTTGTCATTTAAGGACAGCACCTGTTCTCCTTGTCATTTAAGGACAGCACCTGTTCTCCTGTCATTTAAGGCAGCACCTGTTCTCCTTGTCATTTAAGGACAGCACCTGTTCTCCTTGTCATTTAAAGACAGCACCTGTTCTCCTTGTCATTTAAAGACAGCACCTGTTCTCCTTGTCATTTAAGGACAGCACCTGTTCTCCTTGTCATTTAAAGACAGCACCTGTTCTCCTTGTCATTTAAGGACAGCACCTGTTCTCCTTGTCATTTAAGGACAGCACCTGTTCTCCTTGTCATTTAAGGACCTGTCCTCCTGTCATTTAAAGACAGCACCTGTTCTCCTGTCATTTAAGGACAGCACCTGTTCTCCTTGTCATTTAAGGACAGCACCTGTTCTCCTTGTCATTTAAAGACAGCACCTGTTCTCCTTGTCATTTAAGGACAGCACCTGTTCTCCTTGTCATTTAAGGACAGCACCTGTTCTCCTGTCATTTAAGGCAGCACCTGTTCTCCTTGTCATTTAAGGACCTGTCCTCCTGTCATTTAAAGACAGCACCTGTTCTCCTGTCATTTAAGGCAGCACCTGTTCTCCTTGTCATTTAAGGACCTGTCCTCCTGTCATTTAAAGACAGCACCTGTTCTCCTGTCATTTAAGGACAGCACCTGTTCTCCTTGTCATTTAAGGACAGCACCTGTTCGCCTTGTCATTTAAGGACAGCACCTGTTCTCCTTGTCATTTAAGGACCTGTTCTCCTTGTCATTTAAGGACAGCACCTGTTCTCCTTGTCATTTAAAGACAGCACCTGTTCTCCTTGTCATTTAAGGACAACACCTGTTCTCCTTGTCATTTAAGGACAGCACCTGTTCTCCTTGTCATTTAAGGACAGCACCTGTTCTCCTTGTCATTTAAGGACAACACCTGTTCTCCTTGTCATTTAAGGACAACACCTGTTCTCCTTGTCATTTAAGGACAGCACCTGTTCTCCTTGTCATTTAAGGACAGCACCTGTTCTCCTTGTCATTTAAATACTGTCTGTCTGAACAGTCTGGTATAAATACTGTCTGTCTGAACAGTCTGGTATAAATACTGTCTGTCTGAACAGTCTGGTATAAATACTGTCTTGCAGGAGGCCATGACCTATTTTTTTGCATATTCCTGCTGACTCCTTATGCAAGGCATGATTAAAAGGTTGTGTGTGTGTTTAAGTGTGATTAAAAGGTTGTGTATTTACATAAGAGCATGTATGTTTAGGCCTATTTTAGTGATGATTATGTAACCCTGACAGAGTGAGTGGGGCGATGCATGTCCTCCATCTTCTCATCTCCTCCCTCTCTCCTCATCTCCTCCCTCATCTCCTCCCTCTCCCCTCATCTCCTCATCTCCTCCCTCTTTCCTCATCTCCTCCCCTCATCTCTTACCTCTCCTCCGCTCCCTCTCTCATCCCTCTCATCTTCTCTACTCTATGCCTCCTCTCCTCTCTCTCTCCTCATCTCCTCCCTCTATCCTCCCTCTCTCCTCCCTCCCTCTCTCCTCATCTCCTCATCTCCTCCCTCCCTCTCTCCTCATCTCCTCCCTCCCTCTCTCCTCTCTCTCTCTTCATCTCCTCCCTCTCTCCTCCCTCTCTCCTCATCTCCTCCCTCTCCTCATCTCCTCCCTCCCTCCTCCCTCTCTCCTCCCTCTCTCCTCCCTCTCTCCTCATCTCCTCCCTCTCTCCTCCCTCTCTCCTCATCTCCTCCCTCCCTCTTTCCTCCCTCTCTCCTCATCTCCTCCCTCTCTCCTCTCTCCTCCCTCTCTCCTCCCCTTCCTCCCTCTCTCCTAATTTCCTCCCTCATCTCCTCCCTCTCTCCTCCCCTCCTCTCCTACCTCTCATCTCCTCCCTCTCTCATCCCTCTCATCTCCTCTACTCTACTCCTCTCCTCTCTCTCTCATCATCTCCTCCCCCTCTCCTCTCTCTCTCCTCTCTTCTCTCTCTCCTTTCCTCTTCTACCTCTCATCTCCTCTCCTACTTCTCCTCTCTCTCCTCTCCTCTCTTTCCTCCTCTCCTCATCTCCTCCCCTCCTCCCTCTCCGACCTCTCCTCCTCTTCTCCTCCCCTTCTCTCCTCCTCTACTCCTCCTCTCCTCTTCTCCCCTTCTCTCCTCCTCTCCTCCACTCCTCTCATCCACTCCTCTCCTCATCTCTCTCTCCTCTCATCCTGTCCTCCCTCTCTCCTCTCCTCTGAGAAATGTCAGGGATGTCCAGGGGAGATGGCAGGACGTGGCAGGAAACCTTGTGCTTTGGGACAATTGGAGTCACTTTCAAACACGCATAGGATGCATGAACCCTATGGGCCCTGGTCAGAAGTAGTGCACTATGTAGGGTATAGGGTGCCACAACCAAAATGTTACAATAGCAAATACCTACTAGAACCTTGGGATTGACAGACCAGACACATGTAGTAGACTCCAGCCTCCCCCTCTCCTACCAGACACATGTAGTAGACTCCAGCCTCCCCCTCTCCTACCAGACACATGTAGTGGACTCCAGCCTCCCCCTCTCCTACCAGACACATGTAGTGGACTCCAGCCTCCCCCTCTCCTACCAGACACATGTAGTGGACTCCAGCCTCCCCCTCTCCTACCAGACACATGTAGTGAACTCCAGCCTCCCCCTCTCCTACCAGACACATGTAGTGGACTCCAGCCTCCCCCTCTCCTACCAGACACATCTAGTAGACTCCAGCCTCCCCCTCTCCTACCAGACACATGTAGTGGACTCCAGCCTCCCCCTCTCCTACCAGACACATCTAGTAGACTCCAGCCTCCCCCTCTCCTACCAGACACATCTGGTAGACTCCAGCCTCCCCCTCTCCTACCAGACACATGTAGTGAACTCCAGCCTCCCCCTCTCCTACCAGACACATGTAGTGGACTCCAGCCTCCCCCTCTCCTACCAGACACATCTAGTAGACTCCAGCCTCCCCCTCTCCTACCAGACACATCTAGTAGACTCCAGCCTCCCCCTCTCCTACCAGACACATGTAGTGGACTCCAGCCTCCCCCTCTCCTACCAGACACATGTAGTGGACTCCAGCCTCCCCCTCTCCTACCAGACACATGTAGTGGACTCCAGCCTCCCCCTCTCCTACCAGACACATCTATTAGACTCCAGCCTCCCCCTCTCCTACCAGACACATCTAGTAGACTCCAGCTTCCCCCTCTCCTACCAGACACATCTATTAGACTCCAGCCTCCCCCTCTCCTACCAGACACATGTAGTAGACTCCAGCCTCCCCCTCTCCTACCAGACACATCTATTAGACTCCAGCCTCCCCCTCTCCTACCAGACACATGTAGTAGACTCCAGCCTCCCCCTCTCCTACCAGACACATCTAGTAGACTCCAGCCTCCCCCTCTCCTACCAGACACATGTAGTGGACTCCAGCCTCCCCTCTCCTACCAGACACATCTAGTAGATTCCAGCCTCCCCCTCTCCTACCAGACACATCTATTAGACTCCAGCCTCCCCCTCTCCTACAAGACACATGTAGTGGACTCCAGCCTCCCCCTCTCCTACCAGACACATGTAGTAGACTCCAGCCTCCCCCTCTCCTACCAGACACATCTATTAGACTCCAGCCTCCCCCTCTCCTACCAGACACATCTAGTAGACTCCAGCCTCCCCCTCTCCTACCAGACACATGTAGTAGACTCCAGCCTCCCCCTCTCCTACCAGACACATGTAGTAGACTCCAGCCTCCCCTCTCCTACCAGACACATGTAGTAGACTCCAGCCTCCCCTCTCCTACCAGACACATGTAGTAGACTCCAGCCTCCCCCTCTCCTACCAGACACATCTAGTAGACTCCAGCCTCCCCCTCTCCTACCAGACACATCTAGTAGATTCCAGCCTCCCCCCTCTCCTACCAGACACATGTAGTAGACTCCAGCCTCCCCCTCTCCTACCAGACACATCTATTAGACTCCAGCCTCCCCTCTCCTACCAGACACATCTAGTAGATTCCAGCCTCCCCCCTCTCCTACCAGACACATGTAGTGGACTCCAGACTCCCCCTCTCCTACCAGACACATGTAGTAGACTCCAGCCTCCCCCTCTCCTACCAGACACATCTAGTAGACTCCAGCCTCCCCCTCTCCTACCAGACACATCTAGTAGACTCCAGCTTCCCCCTCTCCTACCAGACACATGTAGTGAACTCCAGCCTCCCCCTCTCCTACCAGACACATGTAGTGGACTCCAGCCTCCACCTCTCCTACCAGACACATGTAGTGAACTCCAGCCTCCCCCTCTCCTACCAGACACATGTTGTGAACTCCAGCCTCCCCCTCTCCTACCAGACACATGTAGTGGACTCCAGCCTCCCCCTCTCCTACCAGACACATCTGGTAGACTCCAGCCTCCACCTCTCCTACCAGACACATGTAGTAGACAAGACAAGACTGGTGAATCAGGGTGGGACACCTGGTGGGGGGTGGAGACAAGAACAAGGCAGGTGAAACAGGGTGAGACACCTGGTGGGGGATGGAGACACCTGGTGGGGGGTGGAGACACCTGGTGGGGGGTGGAGACACCTGGTGGGGGGTGGAGACACCTGGTGGGGGGTGGAGACAAGAACAAGACAGGTGAATCAGGGTGGGACACCTGGTGGGGGGTGGAGACAAGAACAAGACAGGTGAATCAGGGTGGGACACCTGGTGGGGGGTGGAGACACCTGGTGGGGGGTGGAGACAAGAACTAGACAGGTGAATCAGGGTGGGACACCTGGTGGGGGGTGGAGACAAGAACAAGACTGGTGAATCAGGGTGAGACACCTGGTGGGGGGTGGAGACAAGATCAAGGCAGGTGAAACAGTGTGAGACTCCTGGTGGGGGGTGGAGACACCTGGTGGGGGGTGGAGACAAGAACAAGGCAGGTGAAACAGTGTGAGACTCCTGGTGGGGGGTGGAGACACCTGGTGGGGGGTGGAGACACCTGGTAGGGGGTGGAGACTAGAACAAGACAGGTGAAACAGAGTGAGACACCTGGTGGGGGGTGGAGACAAGAACAAGGCAGGTGAAACAGATCAGGGTGAGACAAGAACTTTCATCTCGTCTATTGTTCCTGTATTTACAGCCATACCCATAACATGATGCAGCCATACCCATAACATGATACCGCCATACCCATAACATGATACAGCCATACCCATAACATGATGCAGCCATAACATGATACAGCCATACCCATAACATGATACAGCCATACCCATAACATGATACAGCCATACCCATAACATGATACAGCCATACCCATAACATGATGCAGCCATACCCATAACATGATGCAGCCATACCCATAACATGATACAGCCATACCCATAACATGATACAGCCATAACATGATACAGCCATACCCATAACATGATACAGCCATACCCATAACATGATACAGCCATAACATGATGCAGCCATACCCATAACATGATGCAGCCATACCCATAACATGATACAGCCATACCCATAACATGATACAGCCATACCCATAACATGATGCAGCCATACCCATAACATGATACAGCCATAACATGATACAGCCATACCCATAACATGATACAGCCATACCCATAACATGATACAGCCATAACATGATGCAGCCATACCCATAACATGATGCAGCCATACCCATAACATGATACAGCCATACCCATAACATGATACAGCCATACCCATAACATGATACAGCCATACCCATAACATGATGCAGCCATACCCATAACATGATGCAGCCATACCCATAACATGATACGGCCATACCCATAACATGATGCAGCCATACCCATAACAGGATATAGCCATAACATGATACAGCCATACCCATAACATGATGCAGCCATACCCATAACATGATACAGCCATACCATAACATGATGCAGCCATACCCATAACATGATACAGCCATACCCATAACATGATACAGCCATACCCATAACATGATACAGCCATACCCATAACATGATGCAGCCATACCCATAACATGATGCAGCCATACCCATAACATGATGCAGCCATAACATGATACAGCCATACCCATAACATGATACAGCCATAACATGATACAGCCATACCGATAACATGATGCAACCATATCCATAACATGATGCAGCCATACCCAGAACATGATACAGCCATTCCCATAACATGATGCAGCCATAACATGATGCAGCCATACCCATAACATGATGCAGCCATACCCATAACATGATACAGCCATACCCATAACATGATGCAGCCATACCCATAACATGATGCACCCATAACATGATACAGCCATACCCATAACATGATGCAGCCATAACATGATACAGCCATACCCATAACATGATGCAGCCATACCCATAACATGATACAGCCATACCCATAACATGATGCAGCCATAACATGATGCAGCCATACCCATAACATGATGCAGCCATACCCATAACATGATGCAGCCATAACATTATACAGCCATACCCATAACATGATGCAGCCATACCCATAACATGATGCAACCATAACATGATACAGCCATACCCATAACATGATGGAGCCATAACATGATACAGCCATACCCATAACATGATACAGCCATAACATGATACAGCCATACCCATAACATGATGCAACCATACCCATAACATGATGCAGCCATACCCAGAACATGATACATCCATTCCCATAACATGATGCAGCCATAACATGATGCAGCCATACCCATAACATGATGCAGCCATACCCATAACATGATACAGCCATACCCATAACATGATGCAGCCATACCCATAACATGATACAGCCATAACATGATGCAGCCATACCCTTAACATGATACAGCCATACCCATAACATGATGCAGCCATACCCATAACATGATGCAGCCATAACATGATACAGCCATACCCATAACATGATGCAGCCATACCCATAACATGATGCAGCCATAACATGATTCAGCCATACCCATAACATGATGCAGCCATACCCATAACATGATACAGCCATACCCATAACATGATGCAGCCATAACATGATGCAGCCATACCCATAACATGATGCAGCCATACCCATAACATGATGCAGCCATAACATGATACAGCCATACCCATAACATGATGCAGCCATACCCATAACATGATGCAGCCATAACATGATACAGCCATACCCATAACATGATGCAGCCATACCCATAACATGATGCAGCCATACCCATAACATGATGCAGCCATAACATGATACAGCCATACCCATAACATGATGCAGCAATACCCATAACATGATGCAGCCATACCCATAACATGATGCAGCCATAACATGATACAGCCATACCCATAACATGATACAGCCATAACATGATACAGCCATACCCATAACATGATGCAACCATACCCATAACATGATGCAGCCATACCCATAACATGATACAGCCATTCCCATAACATGATGCAGCCATAACATGATGCAGCCATACCCATAACATGATGCAGCCATACCCATAACATGATACAGCCATACCCATAACATGATGCAGCCATACCCATAACATGATACGGCCATACCCATAACATGATGCAGCCATACCCATAACAGGATATAGCCATAACATGATACAGCCATACCCATAACATGATGCAGCCATACCCATAACATGATACAGCCATACCATAACATGATGCAGCCATACCCATAACATGATACAGCCATACCCATAACATGATACAGCCATACCCATAACATGATACAGCCATACCCATAACATGATGCAGCCATACCCATAACATGATGCAGCCATACCCATAACATGATGCAGCCATAACATGATACAGCCATACCCATAACATGATACAGCCATAACATGATACAGCCATACCGATAACATGATGCAACCATATCCATAACATGATGCAGCCATACCCAGAACATGATACAGCCATTCCCATAACATGATGCAGCCATAACATGATGCAGCCATACCCATAACATGATGCAGCCATACCCATAACATGATACAGCCATACCCATAACATGATGCAGCCATACCCATAACATGATGCACCCATAACATGATACAGCCATACCCATAACATGATGCAGCCATAACATGATACAGCCATACCCATAACATGATGCAGCCATACCCATAACATGATACAGCCATACCCATAACATGGTACAGCCATAACATGATGCAGCCATACCCATAACATGATGCAGCCATACCCATAACATGATGCAGCCATAACATGATACAGCCATACCCATAACATGATGCAGCCATACCCATAACATGATGCAACCATAACATGATACAGCCATACCCATAACATGATGGAGCCATAACATGATACAGCCATACCCATAACATGATACAGCCATAACATGATACAGCCATACCCATAACATGATGCAACCATACCCATAACATGATGCAGCCATACCCAGAACATGATACAGCCATTCCCATAACATGATGCAGCCATAACATGATGCAGCCATACCCATAACATGATGCAGCCATACCCATAACATGATACAGCCATACCCATAACATGATGCAGCCATACCCATAACATGATACAGCCATAACATGATGCAGCCATACCCTTAACATGATACAGCCATACCCATAACATGATGCAGCCATACCCATAACATGATGCAGCCATAACATGATACAGCCATACCCATAACATGATGCAGCCATACCCATAACATGATGCAGCCATAACATGATACAGCCATACCCATAACATGATGCAGCCATACCCATAACATGATACAGCCATACCCATAACATGATGCAGCCATAACATGATGCAGCCATACCCATAACATGATGCAGACATACCCATAACATGATGCAGCCATAACATGATACAGCCATACCCATAACATGATGCAGCCATACCCATAACATGATGCAGCCATAACATGATACAGCCATACCCATAACATGATGCAGCCATACCCATAACATGATGCAGCCATACCCATAACATGATGCAGCCATAACATGATACAGCCATACCCATAACATGATGCAGCAATACCCATAACATGATGCAGCCATACCCATAACATGATGCAGCCATAACATGATACAGCCATACCCATAACATGATACAGCCATAACATGATACAGCCATACCCATAACATGATGCAACCATACCCATAACATGATGCAGCCATACCCATAACATGATACAGCCATTCCCATAACATGATGCAGCCATAACATGATGCAGCCATACCCATAACATGATGCAGCCATACCCATAACATGATACAGCCATACCCATAACATGATGCAGCCATACCCATAACATGATACGGCCATACCCATAACATGATGCAGCCATACCCATAACAGGATATAGCCATAACATGATACAGCCATACCCATAACATGATGCAGCCATACCCATAACATGATACAGCCATACCATAACATGATGCAGCCATACCCATAACATGATACAGCCATACCCATAACATGATACAGCCATACCCATAACATGATACAGCCATACCCATAACATGATGCAGCCATACCCATAACATGATGCAGCCATACCCATAACATGATGCAGCCATAACATGATACAGCCATACCCATAACATGATACAGCCATAACATGATACAGCCATACCGATAACATGATGCAACCATATCCATAACATGATGCAGCCATACCCAGAACATGATACAGCCATTCCCATAACATGATGCAGCCATAACATGATGCAGCCATACCCATAACATGATGCAGCCATACCCATAACATGATACAGCAATACCCATAACATGATGCAGCCATACCCATAACATGATGCACCCATAACATGATACAGCCATACCCATAACATGATGCAGCCATAACATGATACAGCCATACCCATAACATGATGCAGCCATACCCATAACATGATACAGCCATACCCATAACATGATGCAGCCATAACATGATGCAGCCATACCCATAACATGATGCAGCCATACCCATAACATGATGCAGCCATAACATGATACAGCCATACCCATAACATGATGCAGCCATACCCATAACATGATGCAACCATAACATGATACAGCCATACCCATAACATGATGGAGCCATAACATGATACAGCCATACCCATAACATGATACAGCCATAACATGATACAGCCATACCCATAACATGATGCAACCATACCCATAACATGATGCAGCCATACCCAGAACATGATACAGCCATTCCCATAACATGATGCAGCCATAACATGATGCAGCCATACCCATAACATGATGCAGCCATACCCATAACATGATACAGCCATACCCATAACATGATGCAGCCATACCCATAACATGATACAGCCATAACATGATGCAGCCATACCCTTAACATGATACAGCCATACCCATAACATGATGCAGCCATACCCATAACATGATGCAGCCATAACATGATACAGCCATACCCATAACATGATGCAGCCATACCCATAACATGATGCAGCCATAACATGATACAGCCATACCCATAACATGATGCAGCCATACCCATAACATGATACAGCCATACCCATAACATGATGCAGCCATAACATGATGCAGCCATACCCATAACATGATGCAGCCATACCCATAACATGATGCAGCCATAACATGATACAGCCATACCCATAACATGATGCAGCCATACCCATAACATGATGCAGCCATAACATGATACAGCCATACCCATAACATGATGCAGCCATACCCATAACATGATGCAGCCATACCCATAACATGATGCAGCCATAACATGATACAGCCATACCCATAACATGATGCAGCAATACCCATAACATGATGCAGCCATACCCATAACATGATGCAGCCATAACATGATACAGCCATACCCATAACATGATACAGCCATAACATGATACAGCCATACCCATAACATGATGCAACCATACCCATAACATGATGCAGCCATACCCATAACATGATACAGCCATTCCCATAACATGATGCAGCCATAACATGATGCAGCCATACCCATAACATGATGCAGCCATACCCATAACATGATACAGCCATACCCATAACATGATGCAGCCATACCCATAACATGATACAGCCATACCCATAATATGATGCAGCCATACCCATAACATGATACAGCCATAACATGATGCAGCCATACCCATAACATGATGCAGCCATACCCATAACATGATGCAGCCATACTCATAACATGATACAGCCATACTCATAACATGATGCAGCCATAACATGATACAGCCATACCCATAACATGATGCAGCCATACCCATAATATGATACAGCCATACCCATAACATGATGCAGCCATAATATGATGCAGCCAAACCCATAACATGATACAGCCATACCCATAACATGATGCAGCCATAACATGATACAGCCATACCATAACATGATGCAGCCATACCCATAATATGATACAGCCATACCCATAACATGATGCAGCCATAATATGATGCAGCCATACCCATAATATGATACAGCCATACCCATAACATGATACAGCCATAACATGATGTAGCCATACCCACAACATGATGCAGCCATACCCATAATATGATACAGCCATACCCATAACATGATACAGCCATAACATGATGTAGCCATACCCATAATATGATACAACCATACCCATAACATGATACAGCCATACCCATAACATGATACAGCCATACCCATAACATGATACAGCCATACCCATAACATGATACAGCCATACCCATAACATGATGCAGCCATACCCATAACATGATACAGCCATACCCATAACATGATGCAGCCATACCCATAACAGGATATAGCCATAACATGATACAGCCATACCCATAACATGATGCAGCCATACCCATAACATGATACAGCCATACAATAACATGATGCAGCCATACCCATAACATGATACAGCCATACCATAACATGATGCAGCCATACCCATAACATGATACAGCCATACCCATAACATGATGCAGCCATACCCATAATATGATACAGCCATACCCATAACATGATGCAGCCATAATATGATGCAGCCAAACCCATAACATGATACAGCCATACCCATAACATGATGCAGCCATAACATGATACAGCCATACCCATAACATGATGCAGCCATACCCATAATATGATACAGCCATACCCATAACATGATGCAGCCATAATATGATGCAGCCATACCCATAATATGATACAGCCATACCCATAACATGATACAGCCATAATATGATGCAGCCATACCCATAACATGATACAGCCATACCAATAACATGATGCAGCCATACCCAGATACAGCCATAATATGATGCAGCCATACCCATAATATGATACAGCCATACCCATAACATGATACAGCTATAACATGATGTAGCCATACCCATAATATGATACAACCATACCCATAACATGATACAGCCATACCCATAACATGATACAGCCATACCCATAACATGATACAGCCATACCCATAACATGATACAGCCATACCCATAACATGATGCAGCCATACCCATAACATGATACAGCCATACCCATAACATGATGCAGCCATACCCATAACAGGATATAGCCATAACATGATACAGCCATACCCATAACATGATGCAGCCATACCCATAACATGATACAGCCATACCATAACATTATGCAGCCATACCCATAACATGATACAGCCATACCATAACATGATGCAGCCATACCCATAACATGATACAGCCATACCATAACATAATGCAGCCATACCCATAACATGATACAGCCATACCCATAACATGATACAGCCATACCCATAACATGATACAGCCATACCCATAACATGATACAGCCATAACATGATACAGCCATACCCATAACATGATACAGCCATAACATGATACAGCCATACCCATAACATGATGCAGCCATACCCATAACATGATGCAGCCATAACATGATACAGCCATACCCATAACATGATACAGCCATAACATGATACAGCCATACCCATAACATGATGCAACCATACCCATAACATGATGCAGCCATACCCAGAACATGATACAGACATTCCCATAACATGATGCAGCCATAACATGATGCAGCCATACCCATAACATGATACAGCCATACCCATAACATGATGCAGCCATACCCATAACATGATACAGCCATAACATGATGCAGCCATACCCATAACATGATACAGCCATACCCATAACATGATGCAGCCATACCCATAACATGATGCAGCCATAACATGATACAGCCATACCCATAACATGATGCAGCCATAACATGATACAGCCATACCCATAACATGATGCAGCCATACCCATAACATGATACAGCCATACCCATAACATGATGCAGCCATAACATGATGCAGCCATACCCATAACATGATGCAGCCATACCCATAACATGATGCAGCCATAACATGATACAGCCATACCCATAACATGATGCAGCCATAACATGATACAGCCATACCCATAACATGATACAGCCATAACATGATACAGCCATACCCATAACATGATGCAACCATACCCATAACATGATGCAGCCATACCCAGAACATGATACAGCCATTCCCATAACATGATGCAGCCATAACATGATGCAGCCATACCCATAACATGATGCAGCCATACCCATAACATGATACAGCCATACCCATAACATGATGCAGCCATACCCATAACATGATACAGCCATAACATGATGCAGCCATACCCATAACATGATACAGCCATACCCATAACATGATGCAGCCATACCCATAACATGATGCAGCCATAACATGATACAGCCATACCCATAACATGATGCAGCCATACCCATAACATGATGCAGCCATAACATGATACAGCCATACCCATAACATGATGCAGCCATACCCATAACATGATACAGCCATACCCATAACATGATGCAGCCATAACATGATGCAGCCATACCCATAACATGATGCAGCCATACCCATAACATGATGCAGCCATAACATGATACAGCCATACCCATAACATGATGCAGCCATACCCATAACATGATGCAGCCATAACATGATACAGCCATACCCATAACATGATGCAGCCATACCCATAACATGATGCAGCCATAACATGATACAGCCATACCCATAACATGATGCAGCCATACCCATAACATGATGCAGCCATAACATGATGCAGCCATACCCATAACATGATGCAGCCATACCCATAACATGATACAGCCATACCCATAACATGATGCAGCCATACCCATAACATGATACAGCCATAACATGATACAGCCATACCCATAACATGATACAGCCATAACATGATGCAGCCATACCCATAACATGATGCAGCCATACCCATAACATGATGCAGCCATACCCATAACATGATGCAGCCATACCCATAACATGATACAGCCATACACATAACATGATGCAGCCATAACAGGATACAGCCATACCCATAACATGATGCAGCCATACCCATAATATGATACAGCCATACCCATAACATGATGCAGCCATAATATGATTCAGCCAAACCCATAACATGATACAGCCATACCCATAACATGATGCAGCCATAACATGATACAGCCATACCCATAACATGATGCAGCCATACCCATAATATGATACAGCCATACCCATAACATGATGCAGCCATAATATGATGCAGCCATACCCATAATATGATACAGCCATACCCATAACATGAAACAGCCATAATATGATGCAGCCATACCCATAACATGATACAGCCATACCCATAACATGATGCAGCCATACCCAGATACAGCCATAATATGATGCAGCCATACCCATAATATGATACAGCCATACCCATAACATGATGCAGCCATAACATGATACAGCCATACCCATAACATGATGCAGCCATACCCATTACATGATGCAGCCATAACATGATACAGCCATACCCATAACATGATGCAGCCATACCCATAACATGATGCAGCCATAACATGATACAGCCATACCCATAACATGATGCAGCCATACCCATAACATGATGCAGCCATAACATGATGCAGCCATACCCATAACATGATACAGCCATACCCATAACATGATGCAGCCATACCCATAACATGATACAGCCATAACATGATACAGCCATAACATGATGCAGCCATACCCATAACATGATGCAGCCATACCCATAACATGATGCAGCCATACCCATAACATGATGCAGCCATACCCATAACATGATACAGCCATACACATAACATGATGCAGCCATAACAGGATACAGCCATACCCATAATATGATGCAGCCATACCCATGATATGATACAGCCATACCCATAACATGATGCAGCCATAATATGATTCAGCCAAACCCATAACATGATACAGCCATACCCATAACATGATGCAGCCATAACATGATACAGCCATACCCATAACATGATGCAGCCATACCCATAATATGATACAGCCATACCCATAACATGATGCAGCCATAATATGATGCAGCCATACCCATAATATGATACAGCCATAACATGAAACAGCCATAATATGATGCAGCCATACCCATAACATGATACAGCCATACCCATAACATGATGCAGCCATACCCAGATACAGCCATAATATGATGCAGCCATACCCATAATATGATACAGCCATACCCATAACATGATACAGCCATAACATTATGTAGCCATACCCATAATATGATACAGCCATACCCATAACATGATGCAGCCATAATATGATGCAGCCATACCCATAACATGATACAGCCATACCCATAACATGATGCAGCCATAACATGATACAGCCATACCCAAAACATGATGCAGCCATACCCATAATATGATACAGCCATAGCCATAACATGATGCAGCCATAATATGATGCAGCCATACCCATAATATGATACAGCCATACCCATAACATGATACAGCCATACCCATGACACGATGCAGCCATACCCATAATATGATGCAGCCATACCCATAATATGATGCAGCCATACCCATAACATGATGCAGCCATACCCATAACATTATACAGCCATAATATGATGCAGCCATACCCATAACATGATACAGCCATAACATGATGCAGCCATACCCATAACATGATGCAGCCATACCCATAACATGATGCAGCCATACCCATAACATGATGCAGCCATACCCATAACATGATACAGCCATACCCATTACATGATACAGCCATACCCATTACATGATACAGCCATACCCATTACATGATACAGCCATACCCATAACATGATGCAGCCATACCCATAACATGATACAGCCATACCCATAACATGATACAGCCATACCCATAACATGATGCAGCCATAACCATAACATGATACAGCCATACCCATAACATGATGCAGCCATACCCATAACATGATACAGCCATACCCATAACATGATACAGCCATACCCATAACATGATACAGCCATACCATAACATGATGCAGCCATACCCATAACATGATGCAGCCATACCCATAACATGATGCAGCCATACCCATAACATGATACAGCCATACTCATAACATGATGCAGCCATAACATGATACAGCCATACCCATAACATGATGCAGCCATACCCATAATATGATACAGCCATACCCATAACATGATGCAGCCATAATATGATGCAGCCAAACCCATAACATGATACAGCCATACCCATAACATGATGCAGCCATAACATGATACAGCCATACCCATAACATGATGCAGCCATACCCATAATATGATACAGCCATACCCATAACATGATGCAGCCATAATATGATGCAGCCATACCCATAATATGATACAGCCATACCCATAACATGATACAGCCATAATATGATGCAGCCATACCCATAACATGATACAGCCATACCCATAACATGATGCAGCCATACCCAGATACAGCCATAATATGATGCAGCCATACCCATAATATGATACAGCCATACCCATAACATGATACAGCCATAACATGATGTAGCCATACCCATAATATGATACAGCCATACCCATAACATGATGCAGCCATAATATGATGCAGCCATACCCATAACATGATACAGCCATACCCATAACATGATGCAGCCATAACATGATACAGCCATACCCAAAACATGATGCAGCCATACCCATAATATGATACAGCCATACCCATAACATGATGCAGCCATAATATGATGCAGCCATACCCATAATATGATACAGCCATACCCATAACATGATACAGCCATACCCATAACACGATGCAGCCATACCCATAATATGATGCAGCCATACCCATAATATGATGCAGCCATACCCATAACATGATGCAGCCATACCCATAACATTATACAGCCATAATATGATGCAGCCATACCCATAACATGATACAGCCATAACATGATGCAGCCATACCCATAACATGATGCAGCCATACCCATAACATGATGCAGCCATACCCATAACATGATGCAGCCATACCCATAACATTATACAGCCATAATATGATGCAGCCATACCATAACATGATACAGCCATAACATGATGCAGCCATACCCATAACATGATACAGCCATACCCATTACATGATACAGCCATACCCATTACATGATACAGCCATACCCATTACATGATACAGCCATTCCCATAACATGATGCAGCCATACCCATAACATGATACAGCCATACCCATAACATGATACAGCCATACCCATAACATGATGCAGCCATACCCATAACATGATACAGCCATACCCATAACATGATGCAGCCATACCCATAACATGATACAGCCATACCCATAACATGATACAGCCATACCAATAACATGATACAGCCATACCCATAACATGATACAGCCATACCCATAACATGATGCAGCCACCACTACGCTTGAAAATATGGAATGTGGTACTCAGTAATGTGTTGTATTGGATTTATCCCCAAACATAAATCAAAATCAAATCAAATTGTATTGGTCACATACACATGGTTAGCAGATGTTAATGCGAGTGTAGCGAAATGCTTGTGCTTCTAGTTCCGACAGTGCAGTAACATCTAACAAGTAATCTAACAATTCCACAACAACTACCTAACACACACAAATCTAAAGGTGTGATTGAGAATATGTACATATAAATATATGGATGAGCGATGGCCGAGCGGCATCGGCAAGGTGCAGTAGATGGTATAAAATACAGTATATACATGTGATATGAGTAATGTAAGATATGTAAACATTATTAAAGTGGCATTATTTAAAGTGGCATTATTTAAAGTGACTAGTGATCCATTTATTAAAGTGGCCAGTGATTGTGTCTCAATGTAGGCAGCAACCTCTCTGAGCTAGTGATTGCTGTTTACCAGTCTGATGGCCTTGAGATAGAAGCTGTTCTTCAGTCTCTCTGAGTTAGTGATGGCTGTTTAACAGTCTGATGGCCTTGAGATAGAAGCTGTTTACCAGTCTGATGGCCTTGAGATATAAGCTGTTTACCAGTCTGATGGCCTTGAGATAGAAGCTGTTTAACAGTCTGATGGCCTTGAGATAGAAGCTGTTCTTCAGTCTCTCTGTGTTAGTGATGGCCTTACCAGTCTGATGGCCTTGAGATAGAAGCTGTTTAACAGTCTGATGGCCTTGAGATAGAAGCTGTTTACCAGTCTGATGGCCTTGAGATAGAAGCTGTTTAACAGTCTGATGGCCTTGAGATAGAAGCTGTTTAACAGTCTGATGGCCTTGAGATAGAAGCTGTTCTTCAGTCTCTCGGTCTCAGATTTGTATTCAGGGCATAAAGTTCATTTCTTTGTAACATTTTTTTGCAAACAGGAAGTACATTTGTTGCAAACAGGAAGTACATTTCGGGAATATTCAATATCTACCAATAGATGTCCTTCTTTGCGAGACATTGGAAAACCTCCCTGGTATTTGTGGTTGAATCTGTGTTTGAAATTCACTGCTGGACTGAGGGACCTTACAGATAATTGTAGGGTACAGAGATGAGGTAGTCATTCAAAAAATCATTTTAAAAACTACTATTCCACACAGAGTGAGTCCATGCAACTTATTATATTATTAGCACATTTTCTAGGATTGTTTTACGCTTTATCCTGTGAAACTGGAGGATCATCAACTTGCAAGGCCTCAAGCTTTATTTATTGTCAACGTGACTTTTACACAACAAAGTGGAAATACTTGTGGAATATGTTTATATTTGACATACGATGCATATGGATTAATGAACAGCGCAAACAGACTCTAACCAGAATAGAAAGAGGAGTGGGAGGCCCCGGTGCACAACTGAGCAAGAGAACAAGTACAGTGTCTAGTTTGAGAAACAGACGCCTCACAAGTCCTCATTAACTGGCAGCTTAAATATGTATGGAAGGAGGGATGTAGGGAAGGAGGGATGTAGGGAAGGAGGGATGTAGGGATTACACTAGTCGTTAGGAGAGGAGAGGGGAGGGAGGGAGGGACACTAGTTGTTAGGAGAGGAGAGGAGAGGAGAGGAGAGGGGAGGGATGTAGGGACAGTGGCTTGCGAAAATATTCAGCCCCCTTGGCATGTTTCCTATTTTTTAGCTTGATGGCCCAAAAGCTCAATTTTAGTCTCATCTGTCCAGAGTACCTTCTTCCATGTGTTTGGGGAGTCTCCCACATGTCTTTTGGTGAACACCAAACGTGTTTGCTTATTTTTTTCTTTAACCAATGGCTTTTATTCTGGCCATTCTTCCATAAAGCCCAGCTCTGTGGAGTGTACGGCTTAATGTGGTCCTGTGGACAGATACTCCAATCTCCTCCGTGGAGCTTTGCAGCTGCTTCAGGGTTATCTTTGGGTCTCTTTGTTTCCTCTCTGATGAATGCCCTCCTTGCCTGGTCAGTGAGTTTTGGTGGGCAGCCCTGTCTTGGCAGGTTTGTTGTGGTGCCATATTCTTTCAATTTTTTAATAATATATTTAATGGTGCTCAGTGGAACGTTCAAAGTTTCTGATATTTTTTTATAACCCAACCCTGATCTGTTCATCTCCACAACTGTGTCCCTGACCTGTTGGGAGAGCTCCTTGGTTTTCATGGTGCCGCTTGCTTGGTGGTGCTCCTTGCTTGGTGGTGCTCCTTGCTTGGTGGTGCTCCTTGCTTGGTGGTTCCCCTTGCTTGGTGGTGCCCCTTGCTTGGTGGTGCCCCTTGCTTGGTGGTGCTCCTTGCTTGGTGGTGCTCCTTGCTTGGTGGTGCTCCTTGCTTGGTGGTGCTCCTTGCTTGGTGGTGCCCCTTGCTTGGTGGTGCTCCTTGCTTGGTGGTGCTCCTTGCTTGGTGGTGCTCCTTGCTTGGTGGTGCTCCTTGCTTGGTGGTGCCCCTTGCGTGGTGGTGTTGCAGACTCTGGGGCCTTTCAGAACAGGTGTAGACTGTTGAAGTCAGAAGTTTACATACACCTTAGCCAAATACATTTAAACTCAGTTATTCACAATTCCTGACATTCAATCCTAGTAAAAATTCCCTGTCTTAGGTAAGTTAGGATCACCACTTTATTTTAAGAATGTGAAATGTCAGAATAATAGTAGAGAGTGATTTATTTCAGCTTTTATTTCTTTCATCACATTCCCAACGGGTCAGAAGTTTATATACACTCAATTCGTATTTGGTAGCATTGCCTTTAAATTGTTTATTTGGGTCAAACGTTTCGGGTTGCCTTCCACAAGCTTCCCACAATTATTTGGATGAATTTTGGCCCATTCCTCCTGACAGAGATGGTGTAACTGAGTCAGGTTTGTAGGCCTCCTTGCTTGCACACACTTCTTCAGTTCTGCCCACAAATGTTCTATAGGATTGAGGTCAGGGCTTTGTGACTCCAATACCTTGACTTTGTTGTCCTTAAGGCATCCTTAAGCCATCTGTTGTCCTTCCTGACTGATGTCTTGAGTTGTTGCTTCAATATATCCACATCATTTTCCTCCCTAATGACGCCATCTATTTTGTGAAGTACACCAGTCCCTCCTGCAGCACAGCACGCCCACAACATGATGCTGCCACCCCTGTGCTTCCCGTTTGGGATGGTGTTCTTTGGCTTTTATGCCTCCCCCTTTTTCCTCCAAACATAACGATGGTCATTATGGCCAAACAGTTTTATTTTTCTTTCATCAGACCAGAGGACATTTCTCCAAAAAGTACGATGTTTGTCCCCATGTGCAGTTGCAAACCGTAGTCTGGCTTTTTATGGTAGTTTTGGAGCAGTGGCTTCTTCCTTGCTGAGTGGCCTTTTAGGTTATGTCAATATAGGACTCGTTTTACTGTGGATATAGATAGTTTTGTACCTGTTTCCTCCAGCATCTTCACAAGGTCCTTTGCTGTTGTTCTGGGATTGATTTGCACTTTTCGCACCAAACTACGTTCACCTCTAGAAGACAGAATGCGTCTCCTTCCTGAGCGGTATGACGGCTGCGTGGTTCCATGGTGTTTATATTTGCGTACTATTGTTTGTACAGATGAACGTGGTACCTTCAGGCGTTTGGGAAATTGCTCCCAAGGATGAACCAGACTTGTGGAGGTCTACAATAGTTTTTTTGAGGTCTTGGCTGATTTATTTCGATTTTCTCATGATGTCAAGCAAAGAGGCACTGAGTTTAAAGGTAGACCTTGAAATACATCCACAGCTACACCTCCAATTGACTCAAAGTATGTCAGTTAGCCTATCAGAAGTTTCTAAAGCCATGATATAATTTTCTGGAATTTTCCAAGCTGTTTAAAGGCACAGTCAACTTAGTGTATGTAAACTTCTGACCCGCTGGAATTGTGATACAGTTAAGTCAAATAATATGTCTGTAAATACAAAAAATGACTTGTGTCATGCACAAAGTAGATGTCCTAACCGACTTGCCAAAACTATAGTTTGTTAACAAGAAATTTGTGAAGTGGTTGAAAAACGAGTTTTAATGACTCCAACCTAAGTGTATGTAAATTTCCCACTTCAACTGTATATACTCATTAAGTATGTAGTATACAGTATGTCAGTATAGGTGTTCGAACACAGCTTAGATGAATCCAGGTGAAAGATGAAGGGGAGGAGATGGGTTGAAGAAGGATTTTTTTTGGACTTGAGAAAATTGAGATATGGATTGTGTACGTGTGCCAGTCAGAGGGTGAATGGGCAAGACAGGCGCACCGGTTTGTGCCAAGAACTCAACAGTTTCCCGTGTGTATCGAGAATGGTCCCTCCGCCCAAAGGACATCCAGCCAACTTGACACAAATATGAGAAGCATTGGAGTCAACATGGACCAGCATCTTGTAGAGTCCCATGACCCGATGAATTGAGGCTGTTCTGAGGGCAAAAGGGGGGTGCAACTCAATATTAGGGAGGTGTTCCTAATGTTTTGTACACTCAGTGTATGTGTTTATATGTGTGTATGACTGTGCACAGCATGCACTCACACACACACACACGGAAATAGCTCCTCAGGGCCCTAGCGATCACGAGCCACCAAAAGGAAAAGGATTTCCGCAAGGTTTCCTTCTGGCTGTTTAAAGTGGGAGCCCAGTGGGACACGTTGGCTGTTTAAAGTGGGAGCCCTGTGGGACACGTTGGCTGTTTAAAGTGGGAGCCCTGTGGGACACGTTGGCTGTTTAAAGTGGGAGCCCTGTGGGACACGTTGGCTGTTTAAAGTGGGAGCCCTGTGGGACACGTTGGCTGTTTAAAGTGGGAGCCCAGTGGGAGCCCTGTGGGACACGTTGGCTGTTTAAAGTGGGAGCCCAGTGGGAGCCCAGTGGGACACGTTGGCTGTTTAAAGTGGGAGCCCAGTGGGAGCACTGTGGGACACGTTGGCTGTTTAAAGTGGGAGCCCAGTGGGAGCCCTGTGGGACACGTTGGCTGTTTAAAGTGGGAGCCCAGTGGGAGCCCTGTGGGACACGTTGGCTGTTTAAAGTGGGAGCCCAGTGGGAGCCCAGTGGGAGCCCTGTGGGACACGTTGTCTGTTTAAAGTGGGAGCCCAGTGGGAGCCCAGTGGGACACGTTGGCTGTTTAAAGTGGGAGCCCTGTGGGACACGTTGGCTGTTTAAAGTGGGAGCCCTGTGGGACACGTTGGCTGTTTAAAGTGGGAGCCCTGTGGGACACTTTGGCTGTTTAAAGTGGGAGCCCTGTGGGACACGTTGGCTGTTTAAAGTGGGACACGTTGGCTGTTTAAAGTGGGAGCCCAGTGGGACACGTTGGCTGTTTAAAGTGGGAGCCCAGTGGGAGCCCTGTGGGACACGTTGGCTGTTTAAAGTGGGAGCCCAGTGGGAGCCCAGTGGGAGCCCTGTGGGACACGTTGGCTGTTTAAAGTGGGAGCCCAGTGGGAGCCCTGTGGGACACGTTGGCTGTTTAAAGTGGGAGCCCAGTGGGACACGTTGGCTGTTTAAAGTGGGAGCCCTGTGGGACACGTTGGCTGTTTAAAGTGGGAGCCCTGTGGGACACGTTGGCTGTTTAAAGTGGGAGCCCAGTGGGAGCCCTGTGGGACACGTTGGCTGTTTAAAGTGGGAGCCCAGTGGGAGCCCTGTGGGACACGTTGGCTGTTTAAAGTGGGAGCCCAGTGGGAGCCCTGTGGGACACGTTGGCTGTTTAAAGTGGGAGCCCAGTGGGAGCCCTGTGGGACACGTTGGCTGTTTAAAGTGGGAGCCCAGTGGGAGCCCAGTGGGAGCCCTGTGGGACACGTTGTCTGTTTAAAGTGGGAGCCCAGTGGGACACGTTGGCTGTTTAAAGTGGGAGCCCTGTGGGACACGTTGGCTGTTTAAAGTGGGAGCCCTGTGGGACACGTTGGCTGTTTAAAGTGGGAGCCCTGTGGGACACGTTGGCTGTTTAAAGTGGGAGCCCTGTGGGACACGTTGGCTGTTTAAAGTGGGACACGTTGGCTGTTTAAAGTGGGAGCCCAGTGGGACACGTTGGCTGTTTAAAGTGGGAGCCCAGTGGGAGCCCTGTGGGACACGTTGGCTGTTTAAAGTGGGAGCCCAGTGGGAGCCCTGTGGGACACGTTGGCTGTTTGAAGTGGGAGCCCAGTGGGAGCCCTGTGGGACACGTTGGCTGTTTAAAGTGGGAGCCCAGTGGGAGCCCTGTGGGACACGTTGGCTGTTTAAAGTGGGAGCCCAGTGGGAGCCCTGTGGGACACGTTGTCTGTTTAAAGTGGGAGCCCAGTGGGAGCCCAGTGGGACACGTTGGCTGTTTAAAGTGGGAGCCCTGTGGGACACGTTGGCTGTTTAAAGTGGGATTCCTGTGGGACACGTTGGCTGTTTAAAGTGGGAGCCCTGTGGGACACGTTGGCTGTTTAAAGTGGGACACGTTGGCTGTTTAAAGTGGGAGCCCAGTGGGACACGTTGGCTGTTTAAAGTGGGAGCCCAGTGGGAGCCCTGTGGGACACGTTGTCTGTTTAAAGTGGGAGCCCAGTGGGAGCCCAGTGGGACACGTTGGCTGTTTAAAGTGGGAGCCCTGTGGGACACGTTGGCTGATTAAAGTGGGAGCCCTGTGGGACACGTTGGCTGTTTAAAGTGGGAGCCCTGTGGGACACGTTGGCTGTTTAAAGTGGGACACGTTGGCTGTTTAAAGTGGGAGCCCAGTGGGACACGTTGGCTGTTTAAAGTGGGAGCCCAGTGGGAGCCCTGTGGGACACGTTGGCTGTTTAAAGTGGGAGCCCTGTGGGACACGTTGGCTGTTTAAAGTGGGAGCCCTGTGGGACACGTTGGCTGTTTAAAGTGGGACACGTTGGCTGTTTAAAGTGGGAGCCCAGTGGGACACGTTGGCTGTTTAAAGTGGGAGCCCAGTGGGAGCCCTGTGGGACACGTTGGCTGTTTAAAGTGGGAGCCCAGTGGGACACGTTGGCTGTTTAAAGTGGGAGCCCTGTGGGACACGTTGGCTGTTTAAAGTGGGAGCCCTGTGGGACACGTTGGCTGTTTAAAGTGGGAGCCCTGTGGGACACGTTGGCTGTTTAAAGTGGGACACGTTGGCTGTTTAAAGTGGGAGCCCAGTGGGACACGTTGGCTGTTTAAAGTGGGAGCCCAGTGGGAGCCCTGTGGGACACGTTGGCTGTTTAAAGTGGGAGCCCTGTGGGACACGTTGGCTGTTTAAAGTGGGAGCCCAGTGGGAGCACTGTGGAACACGTTGGCTGTTTAAAGTGGGAGCCCAGTGGGAGCCCTGTGGGACACGTTGGCTGTTTAAAGTGGGAGCCCAGTGGGAGCCCTGTGGGACACGTTGGCTGTTTAAAGTGGGAGCCCAGTGGGAGCCCAGTGGGAGCCCTGTGGGACACGTTGTCTGTTTAAAGTGGGAGCCCAGTGGGAGCCCAGTGGGACACGTTGGCTGTTTAAAGTGGGAGCCCTGTGGGACACGTTGGCTGTTTAAAGTGGGAGCCCTGTGGGACACTTTGGCTGTTTAAAGTGGGAGCCCTGTGGGACACGTTGGCTGTTTAAAGTGGGACACGTTGGCTGTTTAAAGTGGGAGACCAGTGGGACACGTTGGCTGTTTAAAGTGGGAGCCCAGTGGGAGCCCTGTGGGACACGTTGGCTGTTTAAAGTGGGAGCCCAGTGGGAGCCCAGTGGGAGCCCTGTGGGACACGTTGGCTGTTTAAAGTGGGAGCCCAGTGGGAGCCCTGTGGGACACGTTGGCTGTTTAAAGTGGGAGCCCAGTGGGACACGTTGGCTGTTTAAAGTGGGAGCCCTGTGGGACACGTTGGCTGTTTAAAGTGGGAGCCCTGTGGGACACGTTGGCTGTTTAAAGTGGGAGCCCAGTGGGAGCCCTGTGGGACACGTTGGCTGTTTAAAGTGGGAGCCCAGTGGGAGCCCTGTGGGACACGTTGGCTGTTTAAAGTGGGAGCCCAGTGGGAGCCCTGTGGGACACGTTGGCTGTTTAAAGTGGGAGCCCAGTGGGAGCCCTGTGGGACACGTTGGCTGTTTAAAGTGGGAGCCCAGTGGGAGCCCAGTGGGAGCCCTGTGGGACACGTTGTCTGTTTAAAGTGGGAGCCCAGTGGGACACGTTGGCTGTTTAAAGTGGGAGCCCTGTGGGACACGTTGGCTGTTTAAAGTGGGAGCCCTGTGGGACACGTTGGCTGTTTAAAGTGGGAGCCCTGTGGGACACGTTGGCTGTTTAAAGTGGGAGCCCTGTGGGACACGTTGGCTGTTTAAAGTGGGACACGTTGGCTGTTTAAAGTGGGAGCCCAGTGGGACACGTTGGCTGTTTAAAGTGGGAGCCCAGTGGGAGCCCTGTGGGACACGTTGGCTGTTTAAAGTGGGAGCCCAGTGGGAGCCCTGTGGGACACGTTGGCTGTTTGAAGTGGGAGCCCAGTGGGAGCCCTGTGGGACACGTTGGCTGTTTAAAGTGGGAGCCCAGTGGGAGCCCTGTGGGACACGTTGGCTGTTTAAAGTGGGAGCCCAGTGGGAGCCCTTTGGGACACGTTGTCTGTTTAAAGTGGGAGCCCAGTGGGAGCCCAGTGGGACACGTTGGCTGTTTAAAGTGGGAGCCCTGTGGGACACGTTGGCTGTTTAAAGTGGGATTCCTGTGGGACACGTTGGCTGTTTAAAGTGGGAGCCCTGTGGGACACGTTGGCTGTTTAAAGTGGGACACGTTGGCTGTTTAAAGTGGGAGCCCAGTGGGACACGTTGGCTGTTTAAAGTGGGAGCCCAGTGGGAGCCCTGTGGGACACGTTGTCTGTTTAAAGTGGGAGCCCAGTGGGAGCCCAGTGGGACACGTTGGCTGTTTAAAGTGGGAGCCCTGTGGGACACGTTGGCTGTTTAAAGTGGGAGCCCTGTGGGACACGTTGGCTGTTTAAAGTGGGAGCCCTGTGGGACACGTTGGCTGTTTAAAGTGGGACACGTTGGCTGTTTAAAGTGGGAGCCCAGTGGGACACGTTGGCTGTTTAAAGTGGGAGCCCAGTGGGAGCCCTGTGGGACACGTTGGCTGTTTAAAGTGGGAGCCCTGTGGGACACGTTGGCTGTTTAAAGTGGGAGCCCTGTGGGACACGTTGGCTGTTTAAAGTGGGACACGTTGGCTGTTTAAAGTGGGAGCCCAGTGGGACACGTTGGCTGTTTAAAGTGGGAGCCCAGTGGGAGCCCTGTGGGACACGTTGGCTGTTTAAAGTGGGAGCCCAGTGGGACACGTTGGCTGTTTAAAGTGGGAGCCCTGTGGGACACGTTGGCTGTTTAAAGTGGGAGCCCTGTGGGACACGTTGGCTGTTTAAAGTGGGAGCCCTGTGGGACACGTTGGCTGTTTAAAGTGGGACACGTTGGCTGTTTAAAGTGGGAGCCCAGTGGGACACGTTGGCTGTTTAAAGTGGGAGCCCAGTGGGAGCCCTGTGGGACACGTTGGCTGTTTAAAGTGGGAGCCCTGTGGGACACGTTGGCTGTTTAAAGTGGGAGCCCTGTGGGACACGTTGGCTGTTTAAAGTGGGACACGTTGGCTGTTTAAAGTGGGAGCCCAGTGGGACACGTTGGCTGTTTAAAGTGGGAGCCCAGTGGGAGCCCTGTGGGACACGTTGGCTGTTTAAAGTGGGAGCCCAGTGGGACACGTTGGCTGTTTAAAGTGGGAGCCCTGTGGGACACGTTGGCTGTTTAAAGTGGGACACGTTGGCTGTTTAAAGTGGGAGCCCAGTGGGAGCCCAGTGGGCCACGTTGGCTGTTTAAAGTGGGAGCCCAGTGGGACACGTTGGCTGTTTAAAGTGGGAGCCCTGTGGGACACGTTGGCTGTTTAAAGTGGGAGCCCAGTGGGACACGTTGGCTGTTTAAAGTGGGAGCCCAGTGGGACACGTTGGCTGTTTAAAGTGGGAGCCCAGTGGGACACGTTGGCTGTTTAAAGTGGGAGCCCAGTGGGACACGTTGGCTGTTTAAAGTGGGAGCCCAGTGGGACACGTTGGCTGTTTAAAGTGGGAGCCCAGTGGGACACGTTGGCTGTTTAAAGTGGGAGCCCAGTGGGAGCCCAGTGGGACACGTTGGCTGTTTAAAGTGGGAGCCCAGTGGGAGCCCAGTGGGACACGTTGGCTGTTTAAAGTGGGAGCCCAGTGGGAGCCCTGTGGGACACGTTGGCTGTTTAAAGTGGGAGCCCAGTGGGAGCCCAGTGGGACACGTTGGCTGTTTAAAGTGGGAGCCCTGTGGGACACGTTGGCTGTTTAAAGTGGGAGCCCTGTGGGACACGTTGGCTGTTTAAAGTGGGACACGTTGGCTGTTTAAAGTGGGAGCCCAGTGGGACACGTTGGCTGTTTAAAGTGGGAGCCCAGTGGGAGCCCTGTGGGACACGTTGGCTGTTTAAAGTGGGAGCCCAGTGGGACACGTTGGCTGTTTAAAGTGGGAGCCCTGTGGGACACGTTGGCTGTTTAAAGTGGGACACGTTGGCTGTTTAAAGTGGGAGCCCAGTGGGAGCCCAGTGGGACACGTTGGCTGTTTAAAGTGGGAGCCCAGTGGGACACGTTGGCTGTTTAAAGTGGGAGACCTGTGGGACACGTTGGCTGTTTAAAGTGGGAGCCCAGTGGGACACTTTGGCTGTTTAAAGTGGGAGCCCAGTGGGACACGTTGGCTGTTTAAAGTGGGAGCCCAGTGGGACACGTTGGCTGTTTAAAGTGGGAGCCCAGTGGGACACGTTGGATGTTTAAAGTGGGAGCCCAGTGGGACACGTTGGCTGTTTAAAGTGGGAGCCCAGTGGGAGCCCAGTGGGACACGTTGGCTGTTTAAAGTGGGAGCCCAGTGGGAGCCCAGTGGGACACGTTGGCTGTTTAAAGTGGGAGCCCAGTGGGAGCCCAGTGGGAGCCCTGTGGGACACGTTGGCTGTTTAAAGCGGGAGCCCAGTGGGAGCCCAGTGGGACACGTTGGCTGTTTAAAGTGGGAGCCCTGTGGGACACGTTGGCTGTTTAAAGTGGGAGCCCTGTGGGACACGTTGGCTGTTTAAAGTGGGAGCCCAGTGGGACACGTTGGCTGTTTAAAGTGGGAGCCCAGTGGGAGCCCTGTGGGACACTTTGGCTGTTTAAAGTGGGAGCCCAGTGGGAGCCCAGTGGGAGCCCTGTGGGACACGTTGGCTGTTTAAAGTGGGAGCCCAGTGGGAGCCCTGTGGGACACGTTGGCTGTTTAAAGTGGGAGCCCAGTGGGACACGTTGGCTGTTTAAAGTGGGAGCCCTGTGGGACACGTTGGCTGTTTAAAGTGGGAGCCCTGTGGGACACGTTGGCTGTTTAAAGTGGGAGCCCAGTGGGAGCCCTGTGGGACACGTTGGCTGTTTAAAGTGGGAGCCCAGTGGGAGCCCTGTGGGACACGTTGGCTGTTTAAAGTGGGAGCCCAGTGGGAGCCCTGTGGGACACGTTGGCTGTTTAAAGTGGGAGCCCAGTGGGAGCCCTGTGGGACACGTTGGCTGTTTAAAGTGGGAGCCCAGTGGGAGCCCAGTGGGAGCCCTGTGGGACACGTTGTCTGTTTAAAGTGGGAGCCCAGTGGGAGCCCAGTGGGACACGTTGGCTGTTTAAAGTGGGAGCCCTGTGGGACACGTTGGCTGTTTAAAGTGGGAGCCCTGTGGGACACGTTGGCTGTTTAAAGTGGGAGCCCTGTGGGACACGTTGGCTGTTTAAAGTGGGAGCCCTGTGGGACACGTTGGCTGTTTAAAGTGGGACACGTTGGCTGTTTAAAGTGGGAGCCCAGTGGGACACGTTGGCTGTTTAAAGTGGGAGCCCAGTGGGAGCCCTGTGGGACACGTTGGCTGTTTAAAGTGGGAGCCCAGTGGGAGCCCTGTGGGACACGTTGGCTGTTTGAAGTGGGAGCCCAGTGGGAGCCCTGTGGGACACGTTGGCTGTTTAAAGTGGGAGCCCAGTGGGAGCCCTGTGGGACACGTTGGCTGTTTAAAGTGGGAGCCCAGTGGGAGCCCTGTGGGACACGTTGTCTGTTTAAAGTGGGAGCCCAGTGGGACACGTTGGCTGTTTAAAGTGGGAGCCCTGTGGGACACGTTGGCTGTTTAAAGTGGGAGCCCTGTGGGACACGTTGGCTGTTTAAAGTGGGAGCCCTGTGGGACACGTTGGCTGTTTAAAGTGGGACACGTTGGCTGTTTAAAGTGGGAGCCCAGTGGGACACGTTGGCTGTTTAAAGTGGGAGCCCAGTGGGAGCCCTGTGGGACACGTTGTCTGTTTAAAGTGGGAGCCCAGTGGGAGCCCAGTGGGACACGTTGGCTGTTTAAAGTGGGAGCCCTGTGGGACACGTTGGCTGTTTAAAGTGGGAGCCCTGTGGGACACGTTGGCTGTTTAAAGTGGGACACGTTGGCTGTTTAAAGTGGGAGCCCAGTGGGACACGTTGGCTGTTTAAAGTGGGAGCCCAGTGGGAGCCCTGTGGGACACGTTGTCTGTTTAAAGTGGGAGCCCAGTGGGAGCCCAGTGGGACACGTTGGCTGTTTAAAGTGGGAGCCCTGTGGGACACGTTGGCTGTTTAAAGTGGGAGCCCTGTGGGACACGTTGGCTGTTTAAAGTGGGAGCCCTGTGGGACACGTTGGCTGTTTAAAGTGGGACACGTTGGCTGTTTAAAGTGGGAGCCCAGTGGGACACGTTGGCTGTTTAAAGTGGGAGCCCAGTGGGAGCCCTGTGGGACACGTTGGCTGTTTAAAGTGGGAGCCCTGTGGGACACGTTGGCTGTTTAAAGTGGGAGCCCTGTGGGACACGTTGGCTGTTTAAAGTGGGAGCCCAGTGGGACACGTTGGCTGTTTAAAGTGGGAGCCCTGTGGGACACGTTGGCTGTTTAAAGTGGGAGCCCTGTGGGACACGTTGGCTGTTTAAAGTGGGAGCCCTGTGGGACACGTTGGCTGTTTAAAGTGGGACACGTTGGCTGTTTAAAGTGGGAGCCCAGTGGGACACGTTGGCTGTTTAAAGTGGGAGCCCAGTGGGAGCCCTGTGGGACACGTTGGCTGTTTAAAGTGGGAGCCCTGTGGGACACGTTGGCTGTTTAAAGTGGGAGCCCTGTGGGACACGTTGGCTGTTTAAAGTGGGACACGTTGGCTGTTTAAAGTGGGAGCCCAGTGGGACACGTTGGCTGTTTAAAGTGGGAGCCCAGTGGGAGCCCTGTGGGACACGTTGGCTGTTTAAAGTGGGAGCCCAGTGGGACACGTTGGCTGTTTAAAGTGGGAGCCCTGTGGGACACGTTGGCTGTTTAAAGTGGGACACGTTGGCTGTTTAAAGTGGGAGCCCAGTGGGAGCCCAGTGGGCCACGTTGGCTGTTTAAAGTGGGAGCCCAGTGGGACACGTTGGCTGTTTAAAGTGGGAGCCCTGTGGGACACGTTGGCTGGTTAAAGTGGGAGCCCAGTGGGACACGTTGGCTGTTTAAAGTGGGAGCCCAGTGGGACACGTTGGCTGTTTAAAGTGGGAGCCCAGTGGGACACGTTGGCTGTTTAAAGTGGGAGCCCAGTGGGACACGTTGGCTGTTTAAAGTGGGAGCCCAGTGGGACACGTTGGCTGTTTAAAGTGGGAGCCCAGTGGGACACGTTGGCTGTTTAAAGTGGGAGCCCAGTGGGAGCCCAGTGGGACACGTTGGCTGTTTAAAGTGGGAGCCCAGTGGGACACGTTGGCTGTTTAAAGTGGGAGCCCAGTGGGAGCCCAGTGGGAGCCCTGTGGGACACGTTGGCTGTTTAAAGTGGGAGCCCAGTGGGAGCCCAGTGGGACACGTTGGCTGTTTAAAGTGGGAGCCCTGTGGGACACGTTGGCTGTTTAAAGTGGGAGCCCTGTGGGACACGTTGGCTGTTTAAAGTGGGACACGTTGGCTGTTTAAAGTGGGAGCCCAGTGGGACACGTTGGCTGTTTAAAGTGGGAGCCCAGTGGGAGCCCTGTGGGACACGTTGGCTGTTTAAAGTGGGAGCCCAGTGGGACACGTTGGCTGTTTAAAGTGGGAGCCCTGTGGGACACGTTGGCTGTTTAAAGTGGGACACGTTGGCTGTTTAAAGTGGGAGCCCAGTGGGAGCCCAGTGGGACACGTTGGCTGTTTAAAGTGGGAGCCCAGTGGGACACGTTGGCTGTTTAAAGTGGGAGACCTGTGGGACACGTTGGCTGTTTAAAGTGGGAGCCCAGTGGGACACTTTGGCTGTTTAAAGTGGGAGCCCAGTGGGACACGTTGGCTGTTTAAAGTGGGAGCCCAGTGGGACACGTTGGCTGTTTAAAGTGGGAGCCCAGTGGGACACGTTGGCTGTTTAAAGTGGGAGCCCAGTGGGACACGTTGGCTGTTTAAAGTGGGAGCCCAGTGGGACACGTTGGCTGTTTAAAGTGGGAGCCCAGTGGGACACGTTGGCTGTTTAAAGTGGGAGCCCAGTGGGACACGTTGGCTGTTTAAAGTGGGAGCCCAGTGGGACACGTTGGCTGTTTAAAGTGGGAGCCCAGTGGGCTATGTCTCTCTTTCTCTTTCTCTCTCTCTCTCGCTCTCTCTCTCTCTCTCTCTCTCTCTCTCTCTCTCTCTCTCTCTCTCTCTCTCTCTCTCTCTCTCTCTCTCTCGGTCTCTTTCTCCCTCTGTCTCTCGGTCTCTCTCTCTCTCTCTCTCTCTCTCTCTCTCTCTCTCTCTCTCTCTCTCTCTCACTCGGTCTCTTTCTCTCTCTCTCTGTCTCTAACTCTGTCTCTCTCTCTGTCTCTAACTCTCTCTCTCTCTCTCTGTCTCTCTCTGTCGGTCTCTCTCTCTGTCTCTCTCTCTGTCTCTAACTCTGTCTCTCTCTCTGTCTCTCTCTCTCTCTCTCTGCCCTCTCTGTCTTTCTCTCCATCTCCCCCTCTCTCTCCATCCCTCTGGCTCTCTGAAGTGATTACCAGTCTGTGATTCCATTGACACCCACACATCCCCCCGAGACGCGCCATCGCTAGTTTGTTTAATCTCTCTCCCGTAGCGTTCTCATAGCGTACAGTAGGTAACACAGCCTCTGTAAATGAGGTGTGTGTGTGTGTGTGTGTGTCAGGAAGTGAGATGCAGATAGAAGGCTGGTGGAACCAGATGAAACCAGATAGCTGGGTCTGTTTGTTTAAAGGGTGTTTTAGGATTTATAACAATAGTTTAGAGAGTAGTGATCTTCTGAGGAGTGAACGTCCTCTGATATCCTTGAGCAGGGATGGACATCTTTAATGGGGGTGGGGCCACAAAGAACCGGAACTCATCATAAAGGGCCACAGTGGCTCATGGGTCGCTTACCCAGACTACATCCTAGACTACATCCTAGACTACATCCTAGACTACATCCTAGACTACATCCTAGACTACATCCCAGACTACATCCTAGACTACATCCTAGACTACATCCTAGACTACATCCCAGACTACATCCTAGACTACATCCTAGACTACATCCTAGACTACATCCTAGACTACATCCCAGACTACATCCTAGACTACATCCTAGACTACATCCTAGACTACATCCTAGACTACATGCCAGAGACTACATCACTGAGACTACATGCTAGAGACTATCCCAGAGACTACATCACTGAGACTACATGCTAGAGACTATCCCAGATACTACATCACTGAGACTATCCCAGAGAATACATCACTGAGACTACATGCTAGAGACTATCCCAGAGACTACATCACAGAGACTACATCCCAGAGACTACAGTCAAACAGTCAATCAGACAGTAAAAACAGTCAGTCAAACAGTCAAACAGTCAGTCAAACAATCAGTCAGACAGACAGTCAATTAGACAGTCGGTCAGTCAGTCAGTCAGACAGTCAGTCAGACAGTCAGTCAATCAGACAGTCAATCAGACAGTCAGTCAGTCAATCAGACAGTCAGTCAAATATTCAGTTAATCAGACAGTCAGACAGTCAGTCAAACAGTCAGTCAATCAGACAGTCAAACAGTCAGTCAATCAGACAGCCATACAGTCAGTCAGACAGTCAGTCAAACAGTCAGTCAATCAGACAGTCAGTCAGACAGTCAATCAGTCAATCAGACAGTCAAACATTCAGTCAATCAGACAGTCAAACAGTCAGTCAGTCAGTCAATCAGACAGTCAGTCAAACAGTGAGTCAATCAGACAGTCAGACAGTCAATCAGACAGTCAGTCAGACAGTCAGTCAAACAGTCAGTCAATCAAACAGTCAGACAGACAGTCCGTCAGACAGACAGACAGACAGACAGTCAGTCAGTCAGTCAAACAGTCAGTCAGTCAGTCAGCTAGCCAGACAATCAGCCAGACAGTCAGTCAAACAGTCAGTCAGACAGTCAGTCAGTCAAACAGTCAGCCAGTCAAACAGTCAGTCAGTCAGTCAGCCAGCCAGACAATCAGCCAGACAGTCAGTCAAACAGTCAGTCAGACAGTCAGTCAGTCAGACAGTCAGTCAGTCAGTCAGTCAAACAGTCAGTCAGTCAGACAGTCAGTCAGTCAGTCAGTCAGTCAGCCAGACAGTCAGTCAAACAGTCAGTCAGACAGTCAGTCAGTCAGTCAGTCAGACAGTCAGTCAACACCAAATCAGACTTAGACAAAGCAAAAACAAGAAAAGATACTACACAAACTAAAGTTTCATTTCTTCAACACAATATCACACTGTCTTCTGTCTTTTTTCTTTGCCGCAAAGATTATATCTGTCTTTAGATGTGTGTAAAAAAGAAAACATTGTAAGATATATTTTCTAAAACCTGCATTATTGTAAGATATCGCTAATTAAATTGCTAGTGTCATTAATTGAGTCGAAGATAAACTTTACATTCACATCTTAAACTCAATTAAAGATATCTTCAAGTCAATTAAATTTATCCAAATGCCCTGTCCTACAAAAAACTGCAATCTAGCTCTTTCTGAAGCATTAATATCGGCTCACTACTTTGCCCTCAAAACACAAAGACAAGACGAGACTCTGAAGTTTTGGTCTCTTTATCATTAAAACATTAAAGGACTGTTTGACTTTTTCTAATCGATGCTGTCACTCTGTCACACTTATGTGATGTAGAGGTTTTAAAATATAAAATGTCCTCAATTAATCCCGTCCTTATCCATGAACATCAGGGTTTAGTGTAAAAAAGGGAGTGTCACATTTCATTTCATTTGACTCAATTATACATCGTTGTTTTTTTTTCTCTCAGTTTATTAAGTACAGATCTACGGTATGTCCATTGAAGCTATAACAGGATGGTCAATAATATTAGTGATAGCAATAGACAACGATACCGTGCCATCTGAAATAGCTAGAAAATGATGCTCCCGTCCCACCCCCCTCTCCCCTCTCCAGCCAAGACCATCCTATGTCTTCAGATGTCGGCCCTCCGATTCACTTTGGCCCTTTCAACCGTTGATATAAAGAAACAACTTCTAGACTTTCCCTCGAGATGTTATCAGGCCCTGGATATGAAGTGTTCTTGGTGTCTGGTTCCTTTTTGACTTTGGCCTTACTTCATCACACACTTGATTACAGATCAATAGTTGCAGTGGATCTGTTAGATCCGATCTGTTCTAATCAAGGGGTTGATACCAGGATCGTAGGACGAAAAGAAGACAAGAGTTGTCTTTCATGATTCTCTCTTTATCGTTGATAAAGCCCATTACTTTGAGAGTAGCGAGGGGGACTGGTGTTGAGTTTCTGCAGCCCAATCTATCTGCTCCAGTCTCTGTTGAAGTGTTCTGAAGTCTGTCATCTTTATATGAGGCCTCTGAAGGCCCTTTGATTAAGGACGTAAGCTAGTGATCACAAAGTAACTGGTTCGTAAGGAAAGTTAGAACATAAAACGGTTTCTGATTGTCTCTCTCTCGATTCACGATAAGGAAACACTTTCTCTGTGCAGGGCACTTCCATACCTTCACTATCGTTCACTGTAGTGTCTCTTTCTGCTCAAAACCAGGTCTCTTTCAGCTCTAAACCAGGTCTCTTTCAGCTCTAAACCAGGTCTCTTTCAGCTCAAAACCAGGTCTCTTTCAGCTCAAAACCAGCTCTCTTTCAGCTCAAAACATGTACTGTAACACGTATAGCAGTAAGACTAGACAGTCAGACCCCCCATCTCCTCTCTAACCCCCCCATCTCCTCTCCTCCTCTACCCCAGGGCGGTGTGCCAGCTGTGGGGATAATGTGGTGGGTGAGGGTACCGGCTGTACCGCCATGGACCAGGTCTTCCACGTGGACTGCTTCATCTGCATGACCTGCAGTGGCAGGCTGCGCGGTAAACCCTTCTACGCTGTGGAGAAGAAGGCCTACTGCGAGCCCTGCTACATCGTGAGTCTCAGCCCATCTGTACACACACACACACAAACCCTTCTGCACTGTGGAGAACGAGCCCTGCTACATCGTGAGTCTCAGCCCATCTGTGCACACACACACACACACAGTGTGTAAAGGTTCTACTGAGCCCTGCTACATTGTGAGTCTCGACCCATCCACCAATTTATTTCATGACTTTACTTGTTGTACCCAGCACCTGTAAGTAACAGGATGTGTGAAACTGGTGCTGTTTCACTTCACACATCCTGCATGCTCTCTGTCTTTCTGCCATCCAGAAGAACCATACAGAGAGAGTTGTTATCATGACTCCTCCTGAACATCACCTCCTCCTGAGTTAGAACAGAGAGAGTTGTCGTGTCTCCTCCTGAGTTAGAACAGAGAGAGTTGTCGTGTCTCCTCCTGAGTTAGAACAGAGAGAGTTGTTGTGTCTCCTCCTGAGTTAGAACAGAGAGAGTTGTCATGTCTCCTCCTGAGTTAGAACAGAGAGAGTTGTCGTGTCTCCTCCTGAGTTAGAACAGAGAGAGTTGTCGTGTCTCCTCCTGAGTTAGAACAGAGAGAGTTGTCGTGTCTCCTCCTGAGTTAGAACAGAGAGAGTTGTCGTGTCTCCTCCTGAGTTAGAACAGAGAGAGTTGTTGTGTCTCCTCCTGAGTTAGAACAGAGAGAGTTGTCGTGTCTCCTCCTGAGTTAGAACAGAGAGAGTTGTTGTGTCTCCTCCTGAGTTAGAACAGAGAGAGTTGTCGTGTCTCCTCCTGAGTTAGAACAGAGAGAGTTGTCGTGTCTCCTCCTGAGTTAGAACAGAGAGAGTTGTTGTGTCTCCTCCTGAGTTAGAACAGAGAGAGTTGTTGTGTCTCCTCCTGAGTTAGAACAGAGAGAGTTGTCGTGTCTCCTCCTGAGTTAGAACAGAGATAGTTGTCATGTCTCCTCCTGAGTTAGAACAGAGAGAGTTGTTGTGTCTCCTCCTGAGTTAGAACAGAGAGAGTTGTTGTGTCTCCTCCTGAGTTAGAACAGAGAGAGTTGTTGTGTCTCCTCCTGAGTTAGAACAGAGAGAGTTGTTGTGTCTCCTCCTGAGTTAGAACAGAGAGAGTTGTTGTGTCTCCTCCTGAGTTAGAACAGAGAGAGTTGTTGTGTCTCCTCCTGAGTTAGAACAGAGAGAGTTGTTGTGTCTCCTCCTGAGTTAGAACAGAGAGAGTTGTCATGTCTCCTCCTGAGTTAGAACAGAGAGTTGTCATGTCTCCTCCTGAGTTAGAACATAGAGAGTTGTCGTGTCTCCTCCTGAGTTAGAACAGAGAGAGTTGTCATGTCTCCTCCTGAGTTAGAACAGAGAGTTGTCATGTCTCCTCCTGAGTTAGAACAGAGAGAGTTGTCGTGTCTCCTCCTGAGTTAGAACAGAGAGAGTTGTCGTGTCTCCTCCTGAGTTAGAACAGAATTGTCGTGTCTCCTCCTGAGTTAGAACTGAGAGAGTTGTTGTGTCTCCTCCTGAGTTAGAACAGAGAGAGTTGTCATGTCTCCTGAGTTAGAACAGAGAGAGTTGTCATGTCTCCTGAGTTAGAACAGAGAGAGTTGTCATGTCTCCTCCTGAGTTAGAACAGAGAGAGTTGTCGTGTCTCCTCCTGAGTTAGAACAGAGAGAGTTGTCGTGTCTCCTCCTGAGTTAGAACAGAGAGAGTTGTCGTGTCTCCTCCTGAGTTAGAACAGAGAGAGTTGTCGTGTCTCCTCCTGAGTTAGAACAGAATTGTCGTGTCTCCTCCTGAGTTAGAACAGAGAGAGTTGTCGTGTCTCCTCCTGAGTTAGAACAGAGAGAGTTGTCATGTCTCCTGAGTTAGAACAGAGAGAGTTGTCATGTCTCCTGAGTTAGAACAGAGAGAGTTGTCATGTCTCCTGAGTTAGAACAGAGAGAGTTGTCATGTCTCCTCCTGAGTTAGAACCGAGAGAGTTGTCGTGTCTCCTCCTGAGTTAGAACAGAGAGTTGTCGTTTTCTGTCCATGCTCTGAGAATGCAACCTTGGAATACCTTCCCGGCCCTGCAACTGTTTACCAGACTAAAAGCCTCACTCATGTCGGCCTCGGAGAGCGAGATCACCCAGTCCTCTGTGGCAGCGGGGGCCCTCGTGCACAGCTTGGTGTTGTTTTTGTCAAAGTATGAATTGAGTAGAGAGGTAACGTTAGGTAGATCACAGCTGGGTCTTCCTTTGTAATCCGTAATGGACTGTAGCCCCTTACTACATGGGATTCCACCTTGTAAATTAAAAAAATATGTAAGTGTAAACTACAATGCAAAAAACAAACACAAATAAACAGAAACAACACATCCTCCATACCTCATACACCATACTTCATACACCATACCTCACACACCATACCTCATACACCATACTTCATACACCATACCTCACACACCATACCTCACACACCATACTTCATACACCATACCTCACACACCATACCTCATACACCATACTTCATACACCATACCTCATACACCATACCTCATACACCATACCTCATCCTCCATACCTCATACACCATACCTCATACACCATACCTCATACACCATACTTCATACACCATACCTCATACACCATACTTCATACACCATACCTCATACACCATACCTCATACACCATACTTCATACACCATACCTCATACACCATACCTCATACACCATACCTCATACACCATACTTCATACACCATACCTCATACACTGTACCTCATACACCATACCTCATACACCATACCTCATACACCATACCTCATACACCATACCTCATACACCATACCTCATACACCATACCTCATACACCATACTTCATACACCATACCTCATACACCATACCTCATACACCATACCTCATACACCATACCTCATACACTGTACCTCATACACCATACCTCATACACCATACCTCATACACCATACCTCATACACCATACCTCATACACCATACTTCATACCTCATACCTCATACTTCATACACCATACCTCATACACCATACCTCATACACTGTACCTCATACACCGTACCTCATACACCATACCTCATACACCATACCTCATACACTATACCTCATACACCATACCTCATACACCATACCTCATACATACTACAGCACAGCCACCATGCGTTCGTGTCCTCAGCCGGAGCCCTCAGTAATAGCCCTGTCCTTTAGTTTAGCACCAACCTAGTGTTAATCCAGGGCTTCTGATAGGGGAAGTAGCAAACCTTCACTGTGGGGACAACGTCGCTGATGAATTTCCTGATGAAGCCCGAGACGGAGGTGGTTAGCACGTCGACGTTATCGGCAGAGTCTCGGAAAATATCCCAGTTAGCGCTAGCAAAGCATCCTGCAGCGTAGCATCCTGCAGCGTAGCATCCTGCAGCGTAGCATCCTGCAGCGTAGCCTCCGCTTCGTTGGATCATTTCTCTACGGAGCGCGTCACGGGTACTTCCTGGTTTGAGCTCCTGTTTGTAAACAGGAAGCCGGAGTATAGAGTCATGATCTGATTTGCCGAATGGAGGACGAGGGAGGGCTTTGTACGCTTGATTGCGGGTACGGTAAACAGTGATCTAGGACTCTTATCGCCCCCTGGTGGTGAAGGAGATGTGTTGATGGAATGAAAACAAAGAAAGCACCTTTCGTTTTTACTAAACACTACGTTCTGAATAGTATGTAGCTGGACTAGTACACTGTAGGCAGTTGAAGTAAGTAGTAGACAAGACAGATTTGTGACACGCCTGTGTCTTTTTAAGGATTAGACAGACTGTTCTGTGTGTCCCATATGGCATCTTATTCCCTTATTAAAGCCCTGGTCCAAAGTAGTGCACTATATCGGGAAGATCACTATGGGCCCCTGGTCTAAAGTAGTGCACTATATAGGATACCATTTAGGACATTAGCCTGTGTGTCTCCATGCAGGCAGCTCAGTGTTCTGATCCATAACACTTTATCCGGAGGTCCATCTGATAGGGAGATGAGACACAGTGGAAACACACTGCAGCTGTTCATCGAGTATTAAAATCACGTTAGAATGTTAGATTGGATTACTTCCCTTTGTAGACTGGATAACGAATCATATTCCCTCTTCTACTTCTACCCCCCCCCCCCCCCCCTCCCACCCACCACTGTTTCTGAGTCTCTTCATTCCTTTTTGTTTTCTCCAAAAAATGTCATTTTAAAAAGTATTTTATTCAATTCAACCGAAGAGTCTGATCAAAACAGGAACAGAGTGACAGTCAGATGTGAACAGGGGGACAGTTCAGTAAGATGTGAACAGAGGGACAGTTCAGTAAGATGTGAACAGAGGAACAGTAAGATGTGAACAGAGGGACAGTAAGATGTGAACAGAGGGTCAGTAAGATGTGAACAGAGGGACAGTAAGATGTGAACAGAGGGACAGTAAGATGTGAACAGAGGGTCAGTTCAGTAAGATGTGAACAGGGGGACAGTTCAGTAAGATGTGAACAGAGGAACAGTGAAGATGTGAACAGAGGAACAGTAAGATGTGAACAGGAGGACAGTTCAGTAAGATGTGAACAGAGGGACAGTAAGATGTGAACAGAATGACAGTAAGATGTGAACAGGGGGACAGTAAGATGTGAACAGATGGATAGTAAGATGTGAACAGAGGGACAGTTCAGTAAGATGTGAACAGAGTGACAGTAAGATGTGAACAGAGTGACAGTAAGATGTGAACAGGGGGACAGTAAGATGTGAACAGAATGACAGTAAGATGTGAACACAGGGACAGTAAGATGTGAACAGATGGATAGTAAGATGTGAACAGAGGGACAGTTCAGTAAGATGTGAACATAGGGACAGTTCAGTAAGATGTGAACAGAGGGACAGTAAGATGTGAACAGAGGGACAGTAAGATGTGAACAGAGGGACAGTAAGATGTGAACAGAGGGACAGTAAGATGTGAACAGAGGGGCAGTTCAGTAAGATGTGAACAGAGGGACAGTAAGATGTGAACAGAGGGACAGTAAGATGTGAACAGAGGGACAGTAAGATGTGAACAGAGGGACAGTAAGATGTGAACAGAGGGACAGTAAGATGTGAACAGAGGAACAGTAAGATGTGAACAGAGGGACAGTTCAGTAAGATGTGAACAGAGGGTCAGTAAGATGTGAACAGGGGGACAGTTCAGTAAGATGTGAACAGAGGGTCAGTAAGATGTGAACAGGGGGACAGTTCAGTAAGATGTAAACAGAGGAACAGTAAGATGTGAACAGAGGAACAGTTCAGTAAGATGTGAACAGAGGGTCAGTAAGATGTGAACAGGGGGACAGTTCAGTAAGATGTAAACAGAGGAACAGTAAGATGTGAACAGAGGAACAGTAAGATGTGAACAGAGGAACGGTAAGATGTGAACAGAGGAACAGTAAGATTTGAACACAGGGACAGTTCAGTAAGATGTAAACAGAGGGACAGTAAGATGTGAACAGAGGAACGGTAAGATGTGAACACAGGGACAGTTCAGTAAGATGTAAACAGAGGGACAGTAAGATGTGAACAGAGGAACGGTAAGATGTGAACAGAGGAACGGTAAGATGTGAACAGAGGAACAGTAAGATGTGAACACAGGGACAGTTCAGTAAGATGTTAACAGAGGAACAGTAAGATGTAAACAGAGGAACAGTAAGATGTGAACACAGGGACAGTTCAGTAAGATGTAAACAGAGGGACAGTAAGATGTGAACAGGGGGACAGTTCAGTAAGATGTGAACAGAGGAACAGTAAGATGTGAACAGAGGGACAGTTCAGTAAAATGTGAACAGAGGGACAGTAAGATGTGAACAGAGGAACAGTAAGATTTGAACACAGGGACAGTTCAGTAAGATGTAAACAGAGGGACAGTAAGATGTGAACAGAGGAACGGTAAGATGTGAACACAGGGACAGTTCAGTAAGATGTAAACAGAGGGACAGTAAGATGTGAACAGAGGAACGGTAAGATGTGAACAGAGGAACGGTAAGATGTGAACAGAGGAACAGTAAGATGTGAACACAGGGACAGTTCAGTAAGATGTAAACAGAGGAACAGTAAGATGTAAACAGAGGAACAGTAAGATGTGAACACAGGGACAGTTCAGTAAGATGTAAACAGAGGGACAGTAAGATGTGAACAGGGGGACAGTTCAGTAAGATGTGAACAGAGGAACAGTAAGATGTGAACAGAGGGACAGTTCAGTAAAATGTGAACAGAGGGACAGTAAGATGTGAACAGAGGGTCAGTAAGATGTGAACAGAGGGACAGTTCCGTAAAATGTGAACAGAGGGACAGTAAGATGTGAACAGAGGGACAATTCCGTAAGATGTGAACAGAGGGACAGTAAGATGTGAACAGAGGGACAATTCCGTAAGATGTGAACAGAGGGACAGTAAGATGTGAACAGAGGGACAGTAAGATGTGAACAGAGGGACAGTTCCGTAAAATGTAAACAGAGGGACAGTAAGATGTGAACAGAGGGACAATTCCGTAAGATGTGAACAGAGGGACAGTAAGATGTGAACAGAGGGTCAGTAAGATGTGAACAGAGGGACAATTCCGTAAAATGTGAACAGAGGGACAGTAAGATGTGAACAGAGGGACAGTAAGATGTGAACAGAGGGACAGTAAGATGTGAACAGAGGGACAGTAAGATCAGGGTTTCTTGAGAAAACATTTCCAGAATCGATTTTGTTTGTGCAAATTTGTCAACGTAGGTAGCTGCTGTTTCAGAGATCTGATTTGACCTCTAAATTGGTCTCTCTTGCAAAAAGAGATTTGATTTCAATGAAAATAGCCTGCATAAAAAGGATATTGCTTTACTTCTCAACATGGAAGTCAAAGTTCAAAGTGAAACCACACTTGAATGGTCTATTTCTAATTGAGGAATTCAGTCTGGCGTTGCATCATACATAGTATGTTGATGTTCTTGGGCTTTCCTCCCAACTCTCAACTTCCTCAATCCACTTTCCCAAGTTATGCACAGATCAGAGGGAGATGACCCATATAAAGTTACCGAGGGTCAAAGTTCATACCCCCAAGACATGTTAACCTCTCACCATTACCAATAACAGGGGAGGTTATTATTTACAATTTGTGACTACAAAATGACACAGTACAATGGGTACCATTTATTTTTTGGGGGGAACAAAATAATCTGAAACGCAACCAAAACAAACAGCAAATGCTTCCAACAAGTTTGTAGCATCACAAGCTTGATGTAGTCATTGCGTGCTAAGAATATGGGACCAAATACTAAACTTTTGACTACTTTGTTGATAAGAATCTTTAGAGGTATCAATCATTTTGACCCCTACCTTTTTGAGATCTTGTATTCATTAAAAAAAATTCAGCATACACTATAGATCAGTATTAGAATGATTTATTATTTTATAAGGTCATTATGACTAATCTTTATCAAGGGTATCACTAATGTCGGGACCCTACTGTAGATCATATGTTCTTATAATGTCTGAACACCCTTATCCTATAGTCATTATCTCATAGTCACCATTATCATATAGTCATTATCTCATGGTCACCATTATTGTATAGTCATTATCTCATAGTCACCATTATTGTATAGTCATTATCTCATAGCCACCATTATCATAGTCATTATCTCATAGTCACCATTATCATATAGTCATTATATCATAGTCACCATTATTGTATAGTCATTAACTCATAGTCACCGTTATCATATAGTCATTATCTCATAGTCACCATAATCATATAGTCATTATATCATAGCCACCATTATCATATAATCATTATCTAAGGTGCCATTATCATATAGTTATTATCTCATGGTCACCCTTATCATATAGTCAGTATATTAGAGGTCGACCGATTATGATTTTTCAGCGTCGATACCGATTATTAGAGGACCAAAAAAAGTCGATACCGATTAAATCGGCCAATTTTTTACATTTATTTGTAATAATGACAGTTACAACAATACTGAATGAACACTTATTTTAACTTAATATAATACATCAATAAAAATACATTTAGCCTCAAATGTAAATGAGAACTTGTTCTTAACTGGCCTACCTGGTTAAATAAAGGTGTTCTCAACTAGCCTACCAGGTTAAATAAAGGTGTTCTCAACTAGCCTACCTGGTTAAATAAAGGTGTTCTCAACTGGCCTACCTGGTTAAATAAAGGTGTTCTCAACTAGCCTACCTGGTTAAATAAAGGTGTTCTCAACTAGCCTACCTGGTTAAATAAAGGTGTTCTCAACTAGCCTACCAGGTTAAATAAAGGTGTTCTCAACTAGCCTACCTGGTTAAATAAAGGTGTTCTCAACTGGCCTACCTGGTTAAATAAAGGTGTTCTCAACTGGCCTACCTGGTTAAATAAAGGTGTTCTCAACTAGCCTACCTGGTTAAATAAAGGTGTTCTCAACTAGCCTACCAGGTTAAATAAAGGTGTTCTCAACTGGCCTACCTGGTTAAATAAAGGTGTTCTCAACTGGCCTACCTGGTTAAATAAAGGTGTTCTCAACTAGCCTACCAGGTTAAATAAAGGTGTTCTCAACTGGCCTACCTGGTTAAATAAAGGTGTTCTCAACTGGCCTACCAGGTTAAATAAAGGTGTTCTCAACTAGCCTACCTGGTTAAATAAAGGTGTTCTCAACTGGCCTACCTGGTTAAATAAAGGTGTTCTCAACTGGCCTACCTGGTTAAATAAAGGTGTTCTCAACTAGCCTACCTGGTTAAATAAAGGTGAAATAAAGGTGAAATAAATAAATAAAATATAATAAATATAAGGCACCACTTTTGACCAGGGCCTGGGTTAAATAAGCAATTAACATCCCATCATGCTTAGGGTCATGTATAAAAATGCTGGGCAAGCCATTATATGTAAACCATATGGCCGTCTCAGTCACCAGATCTCAACCTTGTTTGAACGGGAGATTCTGGAGCGGCGATGGAGACTGGTGATTGGTGGAAAACACAATCACCAATCACAAAACACAAACTAATGGCATTTCTGGTCCCCAGATAGGAGGTCCAGACCCTTTAGAATCTATGCCACGGTGCTTTGAATCTGTTCTGGCTGTTCACGGTGGCCCAACGCCCTTATTAACTCACTGTATGTGGGTGTTTATTTGGGCAGTTACCTGTATATCTAGAAGAGGACGGCATGAGGGTTTCAGTGGAGACCTAACTACGTTATGTATTAGTGTGATGCAACTCAAGTACAGTTACTTACTAACCACTGAAACAGGCTTCTCTAATCTTGATGCAAATCACATCGTTATTTAACCACTGAAACAGGCTTTTCTAACCTCAGCCTACACTGTACAATGTATGCACTATATGTGACAGACTATATCACTATAGAGGACATACCGTATATAACTATAGGGGACATATATCACTATAGGGGACATATATCACTATAGAGGACATACAGTATATACAGTGCCTTGCGAAAGTATTCGGCCCCCTTGAACTTTGCGACCTTTTGCCACATTTCAGGCTTCAAACATAAAGATATAAAACTGTATTTTTTTGTGAAGAATCAACAACAAGTGGGACACAATCATGAAGTGGAACGACATTTATTGGATATTTCAAACTTTTTTAACAAATCAAAAACTGAAAAATTGGGCGTGCAAAATTATTCTGTATATCTGTCCATATCTATCCATATCTATATCCATATCTATATCCTTTTCTGTCCATATCTATATCCATATCTATATCCTTTTCTGTCCATATCTATATCTATATCTATATTCATAACAATCCGTATCTATTATATCTATATCTATCTCCATATCTCCATCCATAACAATCCATATCTATATCTATATTTATATTCATATCTATATCTATATTTATATCTATATCTATATCTATATTTATATCTATATCTACATCCATAACAATCCGTATCTATATCCATATCCATAACAATACATATCTATATCTATATTTATATCTATATCTATATCTATATTTATATCTATATCTATATTTATATCTATATCTACATCCATAACAATCCGTATCTATATCTATATCCATAACAATCCATATCTATATCTATATCCATAACAATCCGTATCTATATCCATATCCATAACAATACATATCTATCCATGTATATATACCTATTTTTGTATTTATTCAATCTTTATTTAACTTTATTTATCTATACATCTGGCATGCTTTACATCCGACACACATTGAAAGCAGCTTTTCCTATTGGGAAGTCAATGATCATTTTCCATAGAGCCACTGTGTTGATCCACCATGGAAACCTTTTCCACAGGACACAGGTACGTCCCAAATGGCACCCTATTCCCTATATACAGCGCATTCAGAAAGTATTCAGACCCCTTTCTCTTTTTCCACATTTTGTTAGGTTACAGCCTTACTTTAAAATGTATTGAATAAACACAAATCCTCATCAATATACAGACAATAGTGCATAATGACAAAGCGAAAACAGGTTTTTATAGATTTTTTTGCAATTTTTATTTTTTATTTTTTTTTAAACGTAAAAACAGGTTCCCAAGTGGCCTCCATCATTCTGAAATGGAAGAAGTTTAGAACCACCAAGACTCTTCCTAGAGGCCGGCCGCCCGGCCAAACTGAGCAATCAGGGGAGAAGGGCCTTGGTCGGGGAGGTGACCAAGAACCTGATGGTCACACTGACAAATTGTAGTTTTTTTATTTTAAATACTTTTGCAAACATTTCTAAAAAATAAAAACAAGTTTTTGCTTTGTCATTAGGGGTATTGTGTGGGGTTTTTTTTCTGAGGGAAACAATTTAATCCATTTTAGAATAAGGCTGTAACGTAACAAAATGTGGAAGAAAATCCTAGAGCAACCGAGATGTGCGTGTTTGTTAGAGAGTCTCACCTGAATACTTTCCCGAATGCTGCGTATGCACTACTTCCACATGGGGAATCAGGGGGCCATTTTGTAAGTAACTTCATCAACCGTCACCATAGAGATATCCCCAGGGTCTCCCTGGAGACCGTGAGAGATGGGAAATAGATAGGAGCCAAGAGACTGCACATGATGTCAGGGGCCTATTGTGTTGCGTTACACACACACACACACACACACACACACACACACACACACACACACACACAAATCAAATCAAATGTATTTATATAGCCTTTCTTACATCAGCTGATATTGCAAAGTGCTGTACAGAAAAAAAACCCAGGCTAAAACCCCAAACAGCAAGCAATGCAGGTGTAGAAGCACCGATGCTAGGAAAAACTCCCTAGAAAGGCAGGAACCTAGGAAGAAACCTAGTGAGGAACCAGGCTATGAGGGGTGGCCAGTCCTCTTCTGGCTGTGCCGGGTGGAGATTATAACAGAACACGGCCAAGATGTTCAAATTTTCATAGAGACCAGCAGGGTCAGATAATAATAAACACAGTAGTTGTCGAGGGTGCAGCAAGTCAGCACCTCAGGAGTAAATGTCAGTTGGCTTTTCATAGCCGATCATTCAGAGTATCTCTACCGCTCCTGCTGTCTCTAGAGAGTTGAAAACAGCAGGTCTGGGACAGGTAGCACGTCCGGTGAACAGGTGAGGATGCCATAGCCGCAGGCAGAACAGTTGAAACTGGAGCAGCAGCACGGCCAGGTGGACTGGGGACAGCAAGGAGTCATCATGCCAGGTAGTCCTGAGGCATGGTCCCAGGGCTCAGGTACTCCGAGAGAGAGAAAGAAAGAGAGAATTAGAGAGAGCATACATAAATTCACACAGGACACCGGATACGACAGGAGAAGTTCTCCAGAGATAACAAACTGACCCTAGCCCCACGACACACAAAGTACTGCAGCATAAATACTGGAGGCTGAGACAGGAGGGTCAGGAGACACTGTGGCCCCATCCGATGATACCCCCGGACAGGGCCAAACAGGAAGGATATAACCCCACCGACTTTGCCAAAGCACAGCCCCCACACCACTCGCGCGATATCTTCAACCACAAACTTACCATCCTGAGACAATGCCGAGTATGGCCCACAAAGATCCCCCACACGGCACAACCAAAGGGGGGCGGCGCCAACCCAGACAGGAAGCTCACGTCAGTGACACAACCCACTCAAGTGACGCACCCCTCCTAGGGACGGCATGAAAGAGCACCAGTAAGCCAGTGACTCAGCCCCTGTAATAGGGTTAGAGGCAGAGAATCCCAGTGGAAAGAGGGGAACCGGCCAGGCAGAGACAGCAAGGGCGGTTCGTTGCTCCAGAGCCTTTCCGTTCACCTTCACACTCCTGGGCCAGACTACACTCAATCATATGACCCACTGAAGAGATGAGTCTTCAGTAAAGACTTAAAGGTTGAGACCGAGTCTGCGTCTCTCACATGGGTAGGCAGACCATTCCATAAAAATGGAGCTCTATAGGAGAAAGCCCTGCCTCCAGCTGTTTGCTTAGAAATTCTAGGGACAATTAGGAGGCCTGCGTCTTGTGACCGTAGCGTACGTGTAGGTATGTACGGCAGGACCAAATCAGAGAGATAGGTAGGAGCAAGCCCATGTAATGCTTTGTAGGTTAGCAGTAAAACCTTGAAATCAGCCCTTGCCTTAACAGGAAGCCAGTGTAGGGAGGCTAGCACTGGAGTAATATGATCACATTTTTTGGTTCTAGACAGGATTCTAGCAGCCGTATTTAGCACTAACTGAAGTTTATTTAGTGTTTCATCCAGGTAGCCTGAGAGTAGAGCATTGCAGTAGTCTAATCTAGAAGTGACAAAAGCATGGATACATTTTTCTGCATCATTTTTGGACAGAAAGTTTCAGATTTTTGCAATGTTACGTAGTTGGAAAAAAGCTGTCCTTGAAATGGTCTTGATATGTTCGTCAAAAGAGAGATCAGGGTCCAGAGTAACGCCGAGGTCCTTCACAGTTTTATTTGAGACGACTGTACAACCATTAAGATTAATTGTCAGATTCAACAGAAGATCTCTTTGTTCCTTGGGACCTAGAACAAGCATCTCTGTTTTGTCCGAGTTTAAATGTAGAAAGTTTGCAGCCATCCACTTCCTTATGTCTGAAACACAGGCTTCTAGCGAGGGCAATTTTGGGGCTTCACCATGTTTCATTGAAATGTACAGCTGTGTGTCATCCGCATAGCAGTGAAAGTTAACAGTATGTTTTCAATTTGGGTTTCCAATCTCTCCAAAAGAATGTGGTGATCGATGGTATCAAAAGAATGACTTAAGGTCTAGGAGCACGAGGACAGATGCAGAGCCTCTGACGCTATTAAAAGGTAATTTACCACCTTCACAAATGCCGTCTCAGTGCTATGATGGGGTCTAAAACCAGACTGAAGCATTTTGTATACATTGTTTGTCTTCAGGAAGGCAGTGAGTTGCTGCACAACAGCTTTTTTTTTTTTAAATTGAGAGGAATGGAAGATTCGATATAGGCCGATAGTTGTTTTATATTTTCTGCGTCAAGGTTGGGCTTTTTCAAGAGAGGCTTTATTACTGCCACTTTTAGTGAGTTTGGTACACATCCGGTGGATAGAGAGCCGTTTATTATGTTCAACATAGGAGGGCCAAGCACAGGAAGCAGCTCTTTCAGTAGTTTAGTTGGAATAGGGTCCAGTATGCAGCTTGAAGGTTTAGAGGCCATGATTATTTTCATCATTGTGTCAAGAGATATAGTACTAAAACACTTGAGCGTCTCTCTTGATCCTAGGTCCTGGCAGAGTTGTGCAGACTCCGTACAACTGGGCTTTGGAGGAATACGCAGATTTAAAGAGGAGTCTGTAATTTGCTTTCTAATGATCATGATCTTTTCGTTAAATAAGTTCATGAATTTATTACTGCTGAAGTGAAAGCCATCCTCTCTTGGGGAATGCTTTAGTTAGCTTTGTGACTGTATCAAACAGTATCACACACACAGACAAACACACACGCACTCTCACACACACTCTCACTCACTCGGTGGGTGTGTCTGTGTGTGTGCTCCTAAATCACCTCTCTAATCAGAATAGAAGAACTGTGTGTTTGTAGCTGTTGTCTTCTCTATTGGAGCTTCTCAAACTCCTGACCATAGCTGTTGATTACAGTAAAGAGGAATTCTGGACCGTAGCTGTTGATTACAGTAAAGAGGAACTCTGGACCGTAGCTGTTGATTACAGTAAAGAGGAATTCTGGACCGTAGCTGTTGAATACAGTAAAGAGGAACTCTGGACCGTAGCTGTTGAATACAGTAAAGAGGAACTCTGGACCGTAGCTGTTGATTACAGTAAAGAGGAACTCTGGACTGTAGCTGTTGATTACAGTAAAGAGGAACTCTGGACCGTAGCTGTTGAATACAGTAGAGAGGAACTCTGGACCATAGCTGTTGAAAACAGTAGAGAGGAACTCTGGACCGTAGCTGTTGATTACAGTAAAGAGGAACTCTGGACCGTAGCTGTTGATTACAGTAAAGAGGAACTCTGGACCGTAGCTGTTGATTACAGTAAAGAGGAACTCTGGACCGTAGCTGTTGAATACAGTAGAGAGGAACTCTGGACCGTAGCTGTTGAATACAGTAGAGAGGAACTCTGGACCGTAGCTGTTGAATACAGTAAAGTGGAACTCTGGAACGTAGCTGTTGATTACAGTAAAGAGGAACTCTGGACCGTAGCTGTTGATTACAGTAAAGAGTAACTCTGGTCTGTAGCTGTTGAATACAGTAAAGAGGAACTCTGGACCGTAGCTGTTGAATACAGTAGTGAGGAACTCTGGACCGTAGCTGTTGAATACAGTAAAGTGGAACTCTGGACCGTAGCTGTTGAATACAGTAAAGATGAACTCTGGACCGTAGCTGTTGAATACAGTAAAGAGGAACTCTGGACCGTAGCTGTTGAATACAGTAAAGAGGAACTCTGGACCGTAGCTGTTGATTACAGTAAAGAGGAACTCTGGTCCGTAGCTGTTGAATACGGTAAAGAGGAACTCTGGACCGTAGCTGTTGATTACAGTAAAGAGGAACTCTGGACCGTAGCTGTTGAATACAGTAACGAGGAACTCTGGGCCGTAGCTGTTGATTACAGTAAAGAGGAACTCTGGACCGTAGCTGTTGAATACAGTAGAGAGGCACTCTGGACCGTAGCTGTTGAATACAGTAAAGTGGAACTCTGGACCGTAGCTGTTGAATACAGTAAAGTGGAACTCTGGACCGTAGCTGTTGAATACAGTAAAGTGGAACTTTGGACCGTAGCTGTTGATTACAGTAAAGAGGAACTCTGGTCCGTAGCTGTTGAATACAGTAAAGTGGAACTCTGGACCGTAGCTGTTGAATACAGTAAAGTGGAACTCTGGTCCGTAGCTGTTGAATACAGTAAAGAGGAACTCTGGTCTGTAGCTGTTGAATACAGTAAAGAGGAACTCTGGACCGTAGCTGTTGATTACAGTAAAGAGGAACTCTGGACCGTAGCTGTTGATTACAGTAAAGAGGAACTCTGGACCGTAGCTGTTGAATACAGTAGAGATGAACTCTGGACCGTAGCTGTTGATTACAGTAAAGAGGAACTCTGGACCATAGCTGTTGATTACAGTAAAGAGTAACTCTGGTCTGTAGCTGTTGATTACAGTAAAGAGGAACTCTGGACCGTAGCTGTTGATTACAGTAAAGAGGAACTCTGGTCTGTAGCTGTTGAATACAGTAAAGATGAACTCTGGACCGTAGCTGTTGAATACAGTAAAGAGGAACTCTGGACCGTAGCTGTTGAATACAGTAAAGAGGAAATCTGGACCGTAGCTGTTGATTACAGTAAAGAGGAACTCTGGACCGTAGCTGTTGATTACAGTAAAGAGGAACTCTGGACCGTAGCTGTTGAATACAGTAGAGAGGAACTCTGGACCGTAGCTGTTGAATACAGTAAAGTGGAACTCTGGACCGTAGCTGTTGATTACAGTAAAGAGGAACTCTGGACCGTAGCTGTTGAATACAGTAGAGAGGAACTCTGGACCGTAGCTGTTGAATACAGTAGAGAGGAACTCTGGACCGTAGCTGTTGATTACAGTAAAGAGGAACTCTGGACCGTAGCTGTTGATTACAGTAAAGAGGAACTCTGGACCGTAGCTGTTGATTACAGTAAAGAGGAACTCTGGACCGTAGCTGTTGAATACAGTAGAGAGGAACTCTGGACCGTAGCTGTTGAATACAGTAGAGAGGAACTCTGGACCGTAGCTGTTGAATACAGTAAAGTGGAACTCTGGAACGTAGCTGTTGATTACAGTAAAGAGGAACTCTGGACCGTAGCTGTTGATTACAGTAAAGAGTAACTCTGGACCGTAGCTGTTGAATACAGTAGAGAGGAACTCTGGACCGTAGCTGTTGAATACAGTAGAGAGGAACTCTGGACCGTAGCTGTTGATTACAGTAAAGAGGAACTCTGGACCGTAGCTGTTGATTACAGTAAAGAGGAACTCTGGACCGTAGCTGTTGATTACAGTAAAGAGGAACTCTGGACCGTAGCTGTTGAATACAGTAGAGAGGAACTCTGGACCGTAGCTGTTGAATACAGTAGAGAGGAACTCTGGACCGTAGCTGTTGAATACAGTAAAGTGGAACTCTGGAACGTAGCTGTTGAATACAGTAAAGAGGAACTCTGGACCGTAGCTGTTGAATACAGTAGAGAGGAACTCTGGACCGTAGCTGTTGAATACAGTAAAGTGGAACTCTGGACCGTAGCTGTTGAATACAGTAAAGATGAACTCTGGACCGTAGCTGTTGAATACAGTAAAGAGGAACTCTGGACCGTAGCTGTTGAATACAGTAAAGAGGAACTCTGGACCGTAGCTGTTGATTACAGTAAAGAGGAACTCTGGTCCGTAGCTGTTGAATACGGTAAAGAGGAACTCTGGACCGTAGCTGTTGATTACAGTAAAGAGGAACTCTGGACCGTAGCTGTTGAATACAGTAACGAGGAACTCTGGGCCGTAGCTGTTGATTGCAGTAAAGAGGAACTCTGGACCGTAGCTGTTGAATACAGTAGAGAGGAACTCTGGACCGTAGCTGTTGAATACAGTAAAGTGGAACTCTGGACCGTAGCTGTTGAATACAGTAAAGTGGAACTCTGGACCGTAGCTGTTGAATACAGTAAAGTGGAACTTTGGACCGTAGCTGTTGATTACAGTAAAGAGGAACTCTGGTCCGTAGCTGTTGAATACAGTAAAGTGGAACTCTGGACCGTAGCTGTTGAATACAGTAAAGTGGAACTCTGGTCCGTAGCTGTTGAATACAGTAAAGAGGAACTCTGGTCTGTAGCTGTTGAATACAGTAAAGAGGAACTCTGGACCGTAGCTGTTGATTACAGTAAAGAGGAACTCTGGACCGTAGCTGTTGATTACAGTAAAGAGGAACTCTGGACCGTAGCTGTTGAATACAGTAGAGATGAACTCTGGACCGTAGCTGTTGAATACAGTAGAGAGGAACTCTGGACCATAGCTGTTGAATACAGTAAAGTGGAACTCTGGACCGTAGCTGTTGATTACAGTAAAGAGGAACTCTGGACCATAGCTGTTGATTACAGTAAAGAGTAACTCTGGTCTGTAGCTGTTGATTACAGTAAAGAGGAACTCTGGACCGTAGCTGTTGATTACAGTAAAGAGGAACTCTGGTCTGTAGCTGTTGAATACAGTAAAGATGAACTCTGGACCGTAGCTGTTGAATACAGTAAAGAGGAACTCTGGACCGTAGCTGTTGAATACAGTAAAGAGGAAATCTGGACCGTAGCTGTTGATTACCAGTAAAGAGGAACTCTGGACCGTAGCTGTTGATTACAGTAAAGAGGAACTCTGGACCGTAGCTGTTGAATACAGTAGAGAGGAACTCTGGACCGTAGCTGTTGAATACAGTAAAGTGGAACTCTGGACCGTAGCTGTTGAATATAGTAAAGAGGAACTCTGGACCGTAGCTGTTGAATACAGTAGAGAGGAACTCTGGACCGTAGCTGTTGAATACAGTAGAGAGGAACTCTGGACCGTAGCTGTTGAATACAGTAAAGTGGAACTCTGGAACGTAGCTGTTGATTACAGTAAAGAGGAACTCTGGACCGTAGCTGTTGATTACAGTAAAGAGTAACTCTGGTCTGTAGCTGTTGAATACAGTAAAGAGGAACTCTGGACCGTAGCTGTTGAATACAGTAAAGATGAACTCTGGACCGTAGCTGTTGAATACAGTAAAGAGGAACTCTGGACCGTAGCTGTTGAATACAGTAAAGAGGAAATCTGGACCGTAGCTGTTGATTACAGTAAAGAGGAACTCTGGACCGTAGCTGTTGATTACAGTAAAGAGGAACTCTGGACCGTAGCTGTTGAATACAGTAGAGAGGAACTCTGGACCGTAGCTGTTGAATACAGTAAAGTGGAACTCTGGACCGTAGCTGTTGAATACAGTAAAGAGGAACTCTGGACCGTAGCTGTTGAATACAGTAGAGAGGAACTCTGGACCGTAGCTGTTGAATACAGTAGAGAGGAACTCTGGACCGTAGCTGTTGAATACAGTAAAGTGGAACTCTGGACCGTAGCTGTTGATTACAGTAAAGAGTAACTCTGGTCTGTAGCTGTTGAATACAGTAAAGAGGAACTCTGGACCGTAGCTGTTGAATACAGTAGAGAGGAACTCTGGACCGTAGCTGTTGAATACAGTAAAGTGGAACTCTGGACCGTAGCTGTTGAATACAGTAAAGATGAACTCTGGACCGTAGCTGTTGAATACAGTAAAGAGGAACTCTGGACCGTAGCTGTTGATTACAGTAAAGAGGAACTCTGGACCGTAGCTGTTGAATACAGTAAAGTGGAACTCTGGTCCGTAGCTGTTGAATACAGTAAAGAGGAACTCTGGTCTGTAGCTGTTGAATACAGTAAAGAGGAACTCTGGACCGTAGCTGTTGATTACAGTAAAGAGGAACTCTGGACCGTAGCTGTTGATTACAGTAAAGAGGAACTCTGGACCGTAGCTGTTGAATACAGTAGAGATGAACTCTGGACCGTAGCTGTTGAATACAGTAGAGAGGAACTCTGGACCATAGCTGTTGAATACAGTAAAGTGGAACTCTGGACCGTAGCTGTTGATTACAGTAAAGAGGAACTCTGGACCATAGCTGTTGATTACAGTAAAGAGTAACTCTGGTCTGTAGCTGTTGATTACAGGAAAGAGGAACTCTGGACCGTAGCTGTTGATTACAGTAAAGAGGAACTCTGGTCTGTAGCTGTTGAATACAGTAAAGATGAACTCTGGACCGTAGCTGTTGAATACAGTAAAGAGGAACTCTGGACCGTAGCTGTTGAATACAGTAAAGAGGAAATCTGGACCGTAGCTGTTGATTACAGTAAAGAGGAACTCTGGACCGTAGCTGTTGATTACAGTAAAGAGGAACTCTGGACCATAGCTGTTGAATACAGTAGAGAGGAACTCTGGACCGTAGCTGTTGAATACAGTAAAGTGGAACTCTGGACCGTAGCTGTTGAATACAGTAAAGAGGAACTCTGGACCGTAGCTGTTGAATACAGTAGAGAGGAACTCTGGACCGTAGCTGTTGAATACAGTAGAGAGGAACTCTGGACCGTAGCTGTTGAATACAGTAAAGTGGAACTCTGGAACGTAGCTGTTGATTACAGTAAAGAGGAACTCTGGACCGTAGCTGTTGATTACAGTAAAGAGTAACTCTGGTCTGTAGCTGTTGAATACAGTAAAGAGGAACTCTGGACCGTAGCTGTTGAATACAGTAAAGATGAACTCTGGACCGTAGCTGTTGAATACAGTAAAGAGGAACTCTGGACCGTAGCTGTTGAATACAGTAAAGAGGAAATCTGGACCGTAGCTGTTGATTACAGTAAAGAGGAACTCTGGACCGTAGCTGTTGATTACAGTAAAGAGGAACTCTGGACCGTAGCTGTTGAATACAGTAGAGAGGAACTCTGGACCGTAGCTGTTGAATACAGTAAAGTGGAACTCTGGACCGTAGCTGTTGAATACAGTAAAGAGGAACTCTGGACCGTAGCTGTTGAATACAGTAGAGAGGAACTCTGGACCGTAGCTGTTGAATACAGTAGGGAGGGAACTCTGGACCGTAGCTGTTGAATACAGTAAAGGGGAACTCTGGACCGTAGCTGTTGATTACAGTAAAGAGTAACTCTGGTCTGTAGCTGTTGAATACAGTAAAGAGGAACTCTGGACCGTAGCTGTTGAATACAGTAGAGAGGAACTCTGGACCGTAGCTGTTGAATACAGTAAAGTGGAACTCTGGACCGTAGCTGTTGAATACAGTAAAGATGAACTCTGGACCGTAGCTGTTGAATACAGTAAAGAGGAACTCTGGACCGTAGCTGTTGATTACAGTAAAGAGGAACTCTGGACCGTAGCTGTTGAATACAGTAGAGAGGAACTCTGGACCGTAGCTGTTGAATACAGTAAAGTGGAACTCTGGACCGTAGCTGTTGAATACAGTAAAGAGGAACTCTGGACCGTAGCTGTTGAATACAGTAGAGAGGAACTCTGGACCGTAGCTGTTGAATACAGTAGAGAGGAACTCTGGACCGTAGCTGTTGAATACAGTAGAGAGGAACTCTGGACCGTAGCTGTTGAATACAGTAAAGTGGAACTCTGGATCGTAGCTGTTGATTACAGTAAAGAGTAACTCTGGTCCGTAGCTGTTGAATACAGTAAAGAGGAACTCTGGACCGTAGCTGTTGAATACAGTAGAGAGGAACTCTGGACCGTAGCTGTTGAATACAGTAAAGTGGAACTCTGGACCGTAGCTGTTGAATACAGTAAAGATGAACTCTGGACCGTAGCTGTTGAATACAGTAAAGAGGAACTCTGGACCGTAGCTGTTGATTACAGTAAAGAGGAACTCTGGTCCGTAGCTGTTGAATACGGTAAAGAGGAACTCTGGACCGTAGCTGTTGATTACAGTAAAGAGGAACTGGACCGTAGCTGTTGAATACAGTAACGAGGAACTCTGGGCCGTAGCTGTTGATTACAGTAAAGAGGAACTCTGGACCGTAGCTGTTGAATACAGTAGAGAGGAACTCTGGACCGTAGCTGTTGAATACAGTTAAGTGGAACTCTGGACCGTAGCTGTTGATTACAGTAAAGAGTAACTCTGGTCTGTAGCTGTTGAATACAGTAAAGAGGAACTCTGGACCGTAGCTGTTGAATACAGTAAAGATGAACTCTGGACCGTAGCTGTTGAATACAGTAAAGAGGAACTCTGGACCGTAGCTGTTGAATACAGTAAAGAGGAAATCTGGACCGTAGCTGTTGATTACAGTAAAGAGGAACTCTGGACCGTAGCTGTTGATTACAGTAAAGAGGAACTCTGGACCGTAGCTGTTGAATACAGTAGAGAGGAACTCTGGACCGTAGCTGTTGAATACAGTAAAGTGGAACTCTGGACCGTAGCTGTTGAATACAGTAAAGAGGAACTCTGGACCGTAGCTGTTGAATACAGTAGAGAGGAACTCTGGACCGTAGCTGTTGAATACAGTAGAGAGGAACTCTGGACCGTAGCTGTTGAATACAGTAAAGTGGAACTCTGGACCGTAGCTGTTGATTACAGTAAAGAGTAACTCTGGTCTGTAGCTGTTGAATACAGTAAAGAGGAACTCTGGACCGTAGCTGTTGAATACAGTAGAGAGGAACTCTGGACCGTAGCTGTTGAATACAGTAAAGTGGAACTCTGGACCGTAGCTGTTGAATACAGTAAAGATGAACTCTGGACCGTAGCTGTTGAATACAGTAAAGAGGAACTCTGGACCGTAGCTGTTGATTACAGTAAAGAGGAACTCTGGACCGTAGCTGTTGAATACAGTAGAGAGGAACTCTGGACCGTAGCTGTTGAATACAGTAAAGTGGAACTCTGGACCGTAGCTGTTGAATACAGTAAAGAGGAACTCTGGACCGTAGCTGTTGAATACAGTAGAGAGGAACTCTGGACCGTAGCTGTTGAATACAGTAGAGAGGAACTCTGGACCGTAGCTGTTGAATACAGTAGAGAGGAACTCTGGACCGTAGCTGTTGAATACAGTAAAGTGGAACTCTGGATCGTAGCTGTTGATTACAGTAAAGAGTAACTCTGGTCTGTAGCTGTTGAATACAGTAAAGAGGAACTCTGGACCGTAGCTGTTGAATACAGTAGAGAGGAACTCTGGACCGTAGCTGTTGAATACAGTAAAGTGGAACTCTGGACCGTAGCTGTTGAATACAGTAAAGATGAACTCTGGACCGTAGCTGTTGAATACAGTAAAGAGGAACTCTGGACCGTAGCTGTTGATTACAGTAAAGAGGAACTCTGGTCCGTAGCTGTTGAATACGGTAAAGAGGAACTCTGGACCGTAGCTGTTGATTACAGTAAAGAGGAACTGGACCGTAGCTGTTGAATACAGTAACGAGGAACTCTGGGCCGTAGCTGTTGATTACAGTAAAGAGGAACTCTGGACCGTAGCTGTTGAATACAGTAGAGAGGAACTCTGGACCGTAGCTGTTGAATACAGTTAAGTGGAACTCTGGACCGTAGCTGTTGATTACAGTAAAGAGTAACTCTGGTCTGTAGCTGTTGAATACAGTAAAGAGGAACTCTGGACCGTAGCTGTTGAATACAGTAAAGATGAACTCTGGACCGTAGCTGTTGAATACAGTAAAGAGGAACTCTGGACCGTAGCTGTTGAATACAGTAAAGAGGAAATCTGGACCGTAGCTGTTGATTACAGTAAAGAGGAACTCTGGACCGTAGCTGTTGATTACAGTAAAGAGGAACTCTGGACCGTAGCTGTTGAATACAGTAGAGAGGAACTCTGGACCGTAGCTGTTGAATACAGTAAAGTGGAACTCTGGACCGTAGCTGTTGAATACAGTAAAGAGGAACTCTGGACCGTAGCTGTTGAATACAGTAGAGAGGAACTCTGGACCGTAGCTGTTGAATACAGTAGAGAGGAACTCTGGACCGTAGCTGTTGAATACAGTAAAGTGGAACTCTGGACCGTAGCTGTTGATTACAGTAAAGAGTAACTCTGGTCTGTAGCTGTTGAATACAGTAAAGAGGAACTCTGGACCGTAGCTGTTGAATACAGTAGAGAGGAACTCTGGACCGTAGCTGTTGAATACAGTAAAGTGGAACTCTGGACCGTAGCTGTTGAATACAGTAAAGATGAACTCTGGACCGTAGCTGTTGAATACAGTAAAGAGGAACTCTGGACCGTAGCTGTTGATTACAGTAAAGAGGAACTCTGGACCGTAGCTGTTGAATACAGTAGAGAGGAACTCTGGACCGTAGCTGTTGAATACAGTAAAGTGGAACTCTGGACCGTAGCTGTTGAATACAGTAAAGAGGAACTCTGGACCGTAGCTGTTGAATACAGTAGAGAGGAACTCTGGACCGTAGCTGTTGAATACAGTAGAGAGGAACTCTGGACCGTAGCTGTTGAATACAGTAGAGAGGAACTCTGGACCGTAGCTGTTGAATACAGTAAAGTGGAACTCTGGATCGTAGCTGTTGATTACAGTAAAGAGTAACTCTGGTCTGTAGCTGTTGAATACAGTAAAGAGGAACTCTGGACCGTAGCTGTTGAATACAGTAGAGAGGAACTCTGGACCGTAGCTGTTGAATACAGTAAAGTGGAACTCTGGACCGTAGCTGTTGAATACAGTAAAGATGAACTCTGGACCGTAGCTGTTGAATACAGTAAAGAGGAACTCTGGACCGTAGCTGTTGATTACAGTAAAGAGGAACTCTGGTCCGTAGCTGTTGAATACGGTAAAGAGGAACTCTGGACCGTAGCTGTTGATTACAGTAAAGAGGAACTCTGGACCGTAGCTGTTGAATACAGTAACGAGGAACTCTGGGCCGTAGCTGTTGATTACAGTAAAGAGGAACTCTGGACCGTAGCTGTTGAATACAGTAGAGAGGAACTCTGGACCGTAGCTGTTGAATACAGTTAAGTGGAACTCTGGACCGTAGCTGTTGAATACAGTAAAGTGGAACTCTGGACCGTAGCTGTTGAATACAGTAAAGTGGAACTTTGGACCGTAGCTGTTGATTACAGTAAAGAGGAACTCTGGTCCGTAGCTGTTGAATACAGTAAAGTGGAACTCTGGACCGTAGCTGTTGAATGCAGTAAAGTGGAACTCTGGTCCGTAGCTGTTGAATACAGTAAAGAGGAACTCTGGTCTGTAGCTGTTGAATACAGTAAAGAGGAACTCTGGACCGTAGCTGTTGATTACAGTAAAGAGGAACTCTGGACCGTAGCTGTTGATTACAGTAAAGAGGAACTCTGGACCGTAGCTGTTGAATACAGTAGAGAGGAACTCTGGACCGTAGCTGTTGAATACAGTAGAGAGGAACTCTGGACCATAGCTGTTGAATACAGTAAAGTGGAACTCTGGACCGTAGCTGTTGATTACAGTAAAGAGGAACTCTGGACCGTAGCTGTTGATTACAGTAAAGAGTAACTCTGGTCTGTAGCTGTTGATTACAGTAAAGAGGAACTCTGGACCGTAGCTGTTGATTACAGTAAAGAGGAACTCTGGTCTGTAGCTGTTGAATACAGTAAAGAGGAACTCTGGACCGTAGCTGTTGAATACAGTAGAGAGGAACTCTGGACCGTAGCTGTTGAATACAGTAAAGTGGAACTCTGGACCGTAGCTGTTGAATACAGTAAAGATGAACTCTGGACCGTAGCTGTTGAATACAGTAAAGAGGAACTCTGGACCGTAGCTGTTGAATACAGTAAAGAGGAAATCTGGACCGTAGCTGTTGATTACAGTAAAGAGGAACTCTGGACCGTAGCTGTTGATTACAGTAAAGAGGAACTCTGGACCGTAGCTGTTGAATACAGTAGAGAGGAACTCTGGACCGTAGCTGTTGAATACAGTAAAGTGGAACTCTGGACCGTAGCTGTTGAATACAGTAAAGTGGAACTCTGGACCGTAGCTGTTGAATACAGTAAAGTGGAACTTTGGACCGTAGCTGTTGATTACAGTAAAGAGGAACTCTGGTCCGTAGCTGTTGAATACAGTAAAGTGGAACTCTGGACCGTAGCTGTTGAATACAGTAAAGTGGAACTCTGGACCGTAGCTGTTGAATACAGTAAAGTGGAACTTTGGACCGTAGCTGTTGATTACAGTAAAGAGGAACTCTGGTCCGTAGCTGTTGAATACAGTAAAGAGGAACTCTTGTCCGTAGCTGCTGAATACAGTAAAGAGGAACTCTGGTCCGTAGCTGTTGAATACAGTAAAGAGGAACTCTTGTCCGTAGCTGCTGAATACAGTAAAGAGGAACTCTTGTCCGTAGCTGCTGAATACAGTAAAGAGGAACTCTTGTCTGTAGCTGTTGAATACAGTAAAGAGGAACTCTGGTCTGTAGCTGTTGAATACAGTAAAGAGGAAGGGGATAATTTAAGAACTGTATTTGTGCATCTCATCAGCATAAATGTTCTTCTGGCACGAGATCAAAAGGATGAGGGGGGGGTATCTGAATTCCTTAATGAAAGTCATTTCTTCTTCTAGTATTCCCTTCCTCAGGGTCGTACGCCTCTGTACGATTAGAGAATGTGTGTGTGTGTGTGTGTGTTGTGTGTGGGATTAGAGAATGGACGCGAGACTAGAGTCTCTCAGGAGAGTTAGAGACATGTGAGACTCAAGTGAGGAGGAGGGAAATGGAGAGATGAGGAGGAGGAGGAAGAGTGAAATTTGAAATCAGTCACAACCAGTCAGTTCTGACGTACTTATTGATAAACTTTAGTATTGCACTCATGAGGAAATTCAATTTGTCACTTGTGCATTAAAAAAAAACTGCACAGCAGCATTCTGTTAAGGAGATATAGACTTCCTGTTTCTCAAATCCCGTGATGCTGCCACCTGTGTACTGCCCTCGATAATAGTAACATGACAGACCAGGCTTTGCCTCAATATGTCCTTTGTTTAGCATAGTGGGACAGGAAGTGAAGTCATTGTATACATTAAATCAGTCCAAACATAATTACCAACCCAATTGCTGACAAGAATGGCAGGACTCCATTTGGTGGGCCGGTTAGAGTGATTGAAATTCAGTAATGCTTCTGTTCCACACTGTATCAAATATGGAAATCAGTGGATGTTTATCTAGACAGAAAGGCATTTGTGAAGTATGCAGATCCTTTGACTTTTTTCCTCCATTTTGTTACGTTACAGCCTTTTTTCCCCCCTCAACAATATAATGCATTTTAGAATTTACCTAATGGGGAGGGAGGGAGGGAGGGAGGGAGAGAGAGGGGGAGGAACAGGGGGAGAGAGAGAGAGGGGGAGGAACAGGGGGGGAAAGAGAGAGAGAGGAATGAGGGGGTATATGGGGGGAGAGGGAAACAGACAGTGTCTTGTGTACACATTATGTACAGTAAGTGTGTGTTTAAGGCCAGACATGTAGTGAGTGTGAAGCTTGATGGTTTGTGAACAGTTTGGGCTAAACAGAGGAAGCTGTTAGAGAGAATAAAATCATTCTAGAGCAGAGAGCCTCGCTCCTTTCCTCCCTCTGAGAGGGGAAATGTGTTTTCACTTGGGCTTGTTTGTCAGATGCATCCTTTTCGTCCCGGCTGTTATGCTGTTATGACAGGACCCTAATGTGTTGAAGGTGTTTATTGAGGGTGTGTGTGTGTTTGTGTGTGTGTGTGTGTCTGTGTGTGTGTGTGTGTGTGTGTGTGTGTGTGTGTGTGTGTGTGTGTGTGTGTGTGTGCTCGT